>NW_025919332.1:0-38843 GCF_907164915.1 Impatiens glandulifera
AATAAACAAATAAAATAAATAAATCTAGATGTATTATATATCTAGCAAGTACTAATAGTGTTATTTTTGTTTAGTAGAAGAATAAAAAATAAAAAATTTGGTTGAAGAGTCATCGGAAACAACGGTTTGCAGCCACGAGTTATGACAAGTACGGTCAAAGGGCATAGTCAACATGTAAAGAAGTGGGATTAACTAGGCCGAAGCCTATTTTACCCACTCGGAAACCTAGTAGATGGAAAAATTAACGAACCCAATGTGAGCTTGGATTGAATGCCAGTTCTGTGAGCATCGTGACAGAGTGTCCAAAATGGCCATCATCTCCTTCTTCTCCGGTGAACTACCCAAAGAATCTGATGAAGACTAATTCTTGAAATTTTCAAGAAAATACTAGAGCCATTATTTTGGTCAGGATAAAAATAAGGATGAACAAAGACATTTAGAACATATCTCAACTGATCAAAACCCGTCTTGCTGTCCGAGTCTCCCCAATTTTGGGCGAGAATTCAAAGGGGATTATGAAATCAGGATGGATTAAGTAGTTAGAAGGTTATGAAATTACATAATAGAATCCTTAGATATTTTCTCATAGATATACCGTGCGAAATAGAGAGAAGAGCTAATCGAGTAATTGTCATTTGAGTCGGAACCAATTCCAAAAATGGGGAAATTTGAGGAAATGACCCTAAAAAGGGCCTTATTTGCATCCGTGGTCACCGCTTAATTTTTAATGCACTAGTAACCACTTTAATTGTTTTTGACGAAAATAGCCCCTTCACGAAACGCGAAGGTCCATCGCATTTCGCGAAGGGGAAAGTGTGAAAAGTCCATAATACTCTTACTATTTAATATAACTTTAACATATTTTTTCATTTCATTTATTCTCCTTCTTTCTCTTTCCTCTCTTCTCCTCCTTCTTTGTAAACGACGACGATCTTCCACGGACACCACCATGAGCACGAGCACTGTGGCAACTGGTACGTTTGTTGTTTTTATTGTATTGTTTATCCCTTCGGTTCTAGTTCTCGTTCGTTCAAATTCTGATTCAATCGATTTAGGGTTTCACTTCTGTTTCAGATGGGGCTTCCCATTTCACGAAGGGCCCTTCCTGTTTCGTGAAGGACCCTTCCCGTTTCGCAAAGGGCCTTCCCGTTTCGTGAAGGTTCCTTCCCGTTTCGCGAAGGGATATCCCTTTTGCGAATTTCCCTTCCTGTTTCACAAAGGACAGTCCCTTTTCGCGAATTTCCCTTCCCGTTTTGCGAAGGGCGTTCCCTTTTTTCATTTAATGAATAATTGCATGACTTCAATAGTATTATTTATCCATTCATGTTTTCTATTACAATTGAAGTATTCGTTTTCTATAATGGAGAGTGGAAATTTAATGATGATGGTATAATGTATTTTCATGCAACTTCAATCAAAACTTTGGATTTACCCCCAAAATACTATATTTTCCGAATTAGCTGATATCCTCTATGATAGACTTAATGTGCAAAAATCTATATATGATTTAGAACTTCATCTGAGGTTATATAAATATGCGATGACTAATCATTTTGAATTCAAAGTGGAGAAGTCAAGAAAACATATTTGGTATGTGAAATGTTTGGATGAGACATGCAAGTGGAGATTTAATACTGTGAAAGGTAAATTATCTGAGATGTTTGAGATTCAGAAATTCGATCAACAATACTCTTGCTCAATTTTGTCGAGGCCATAGAAAAAAATGCAAACACCAGCATGGGTTATTGGGTAGTGCATGAAGAGTATGTACATGGACCATCACCATAACCACTTCCCTAAAAAAATAATTGAAGAAATGCAGACAACTTATGGGATTCATTTGACTTATAATAAGGCTTGGAGGTCAAGGAAAAGGGCTTTAATGGTGGTGCGAGGAACGGTAGAGGATTTCTATGGAAAATTTCCATCATACCTTTACATGTTGGAGAAGAATAATCCGGGTACCATAACAGACATCCAGACAAACGATCTCGACCACTTCAAGTATATGTTCATGTCCCTAGGCCTCTCAATTAGGGATTTCAAATCTTTTTGTTGTCCTTTATTGTGTGTTGATGCCAGTTTTCTTAAGAACAAGGTGGGAGGTCAACTATTGTGGCTATTGCATGGGATGAGAATGAGCAACTATATCCTGTTGCATTCGGCATTGTTGATTCAGAGAACAAGGTGGGAGGTCAACTATTGGTGGCTATTGCATTGGATGCGAATGAGCAACTATATCCTGTTGCATTCGGCGTTGTTGATTCAGAGAACATGGTGGGAGGTCAACTATTGGTGGCTATTGCATTGGATGCGAATGAGCAACTATATCCTGTTGCATTCGGCGTTGTTGATTCAGAGAATAATAACTCTTGGACTTATTTCATGCAAAAACTAAGAGATGCAATTGAATTAGTTGATGATTTCGTCTTCGTATCCGATAAACACCTAAGCACCGACAATGCCTTGTGTTCTGTTTTTCGAGAAGCATGTTACGGTGCGTGCACAAATCACATAAAGATGAATATTATGGCCAAATTCAAAACAGATAACTGTCATGGAGAGTTTGATTTGGCTTCTCGTGCGTACAGTCTCCAACTTTAATCGGTTTTTGACAAGATCAGGGTTAAAGATCAAAGGATTGCTGCCTATTTGGAAGAACATGGTTTCCAAAGATGGAGTAGAGTATTTTTTCCCGGTAAATGATACAATCAACTCACAAGAAATCATACTGAGAGTTTTAATAGTTAGAGAAGAGAAGCCAGAAAGTATCCCCTTTCAACGATGGATGAGTATTTAAGATTCACAATACAACATTAGTTTAATGACAGAAGAGAAAAAGCGTTTAACCACCAATAACTTTTATCTCCAACTTATGAAAAAAATTACGTGAGGAATTTGAGAATGCCAGATTCTGTACCGTATCCTCGCTTAACCGATTAGAGTTTTATGTGCATGATAATGAGTCCCATTTTAAAGTCAATTTCAAAGACATGGATTGCACTTGTAGGGTATTTGAAGTATCCTGTCTTCCTTGTATGCATGCACTAGCTGCTGCCCGTCACCGGAATTTGGTTTCTTATGACTTCTGCTCAAGGTATTATTCAACTCACATGTTCAATCTATTTAACCAATTGTTTAATCGTTCTATTTCCTTGCTCAGGTATTACACCACTAAATCTTGGTTGAATGCATATGTGAAGACATGTTATCTTGTTGGTGATGAAGACAATTGGAATGTTACCGAAATTATTAAACAACGCGTGTGTCTAAAACCACCTGTTAAGGTTAAGAAAGGGAAACCACAAGCAAAGCGTAGGTTATCCTAAGTTGAGGTCCGTAAGGTCCCGAGATGATGCAGCTCATGTATTGGACTAGGACATAACAGGGCAACATACAAAGCAGTGATGCCTGGACCATCTACTGCAAGAGCATCATCATCTCAAGAGCACGAGTCATCATCTCAGTAGTATGAGCCTTTATCTTGAACCATTTATTATAACTCATCTAGTGTACTATATTTTTAAGATTGTGGTGGTTTGGAATAACTTATCTTATGTTTATTGAACCATTTATTGTAAAGTTTAACTCATCGTAAATCAAACTAGTGCATTTCTTAAACGCCAATCTTCAAACTAAAGTTAAAGTATATAAAGTTAATGTTTAAAGTTAAAGTGTATAAAGTTAAAGTTTAAAGTAAAAGTTACACTTCTTTTTATGTTTATTTTCTTTATAAATAGAGGTAAAATTTACATTGACGATTATCTTCAAATTTTACATTAAATGTTATCTTCAAGTCTGAATAGCAGGCAAGGAAGGATACTCAATTTAGTATCCTTCCTTGCTGCTATTCAGCCTTGAAGTTTCTTTACACGCAATGATTTTACATTGAAGGTTATCTTCAAGTCTAAAGTCCTTTCGCATTACGTGAAGCCCATTCGCAAAACGTGAAGTCCATTCGTTAAGCCCATTCGTGAAACGTGAAGTCCATTCTGAAACGGGAAGTCCATTCGCGAAACAGGAAGTCCATTCGCGAAACGTGAAGAATCTCATTCGTAAAAAGTGAAGAAGTCCATTTGCGATTCGGGAGGTCCATTCACAAAATGTGAAGAAGCCCATTCGTGAAACATGAAGAAGCCCATTCGCGATACGTGAAGCCAAAATACAAAATATACAAAATTCACTTCAACTTCAAGTACAAAATATACAAAATGTTAATAATACATCAACTTGACAAAATATACTACAAAATACAAAAACTATGGTTCTATAATTTGATGGAATAACCTGACCGCCAACTTCTTTAAAAAAAAATTCATTTCATCTGAGGTCATATTCTGTACACTTTTGTTAGCAGTCAAGTATTCCATATACATCATCATGAACATACCACATTCCCCACTCTATGTTGCTCTAGGGACATCCCCTTTCTTAGATGCATTTTTTTCTTTGGGGTGTGGAAGCCTTATGTATATCATGGGCTTCAAGCTGATCTTAGGAAACCTTTTTGCTCAGCATCAGAGGTTGTCTTTACAAGTAAATGTGGAATCATTTCACACAATGGTCTCAAGTATGGATCAATATTCTTAAAATATAAGCATCGCAGTCATAAATATCAATGCGCCTTTGTTGTAGACGAACAACACACAATATCCAGTGCTTGTTAATAATGTTCAGTGACACATATATTGTCTATTGATGCCCAATCAGGCATATATCGATGTTGAGCACCCTAGTAATAATTGAGAAATTATTCATTGTTATACGTTTCAGGATCTTTACTCCAAGTTCCGTACTCTCGCCTAATCTTATCTTTGAATAAGAAATCCCCTATTGTTACTTTAGAATTCTTATAAGTCTTGGGATATGTTTTAATCCTTTTTCTCAACAAGTGGCAGCATGCGTCGATTTCCTACATAATGGAAAAACATTCAGTAAATATATATCAAAGAACCTTGTTAGAATAACATTAATGATGACTAACACAACTTAATGTATTTTAAAGCCATGTGAACCTTGTTAGAATTCTAACAAATACATCCTTCCTTCTTCGCAAGTATCGACATTCTTCTTCTCATTTTGGTATCTGGATCATTCATCCATGTTTGTACTTCTTTGATCAGATCATCATCAAATTTTTAAAGGGATCGACTGTCATTGGATCTTTTGTCTTTGACCGTTTTCCCGAAGGGTTGGTGTACGAGACATCTTTATTCGGCTTCCTCATCCTCTTATTTCGACCAAATAATGGTTTAGGAGGAGTATTGTATACTTTCAAATCATCAGCATCATCCTTATCCTTCTTCTTCTTCTCAATCTCGCTGAGCACCATTTGATCATCTCCCTTCTCTTCATCCTCCTCATCCTCCACCTTCACATTCAACACCTCCTCATCCTCCACATTCCCCTCATCCTCCACCTCGTCTTCATCACTATTGCTGGAAGAGAAGTAAGAATCACAATGGTTTCGTCTATTCTTCCCATCCCCTGCCATAAGAGGCCTTCAACTCCTTTTCATTGTCATTTTCTTTCTCTTCACGCTTAGGCTTTCGACATTCTGATTGGTAATGACCTAAAATGCCACAATTATAACACTTAACATTAGCTTTGGATTTCTTATTATCATTAGAATTTGAAGAGCTTGAGTTAAAGTTGCTCTTCTTCATGAATTCGCCAAACTTTTTCACAAAGAGAGACATAACATCGTTGTTGAGCTGTTGTCTGCACATTAGGAGCGGCAGGAGGCTCTTTAGAAGTCACCAACGCTTTGGCAATGATAATGGATGTGTATTGATCTTCTTCAATCCTAGAGTTCAACTCGAACTCGTAGGCCTTGAGATTAGCAAACAAATCAAAGAGCGAGATCTTGTTGAGGTCTTTGGATTCCCTCATGGCCATCATCTTTATGTCCCATTCCCTTGGAAGAGCACCCATGACCTTGATAGCAATCTCCTTATTGCTATAGGTCTTGCCGAGAATAGATAGAGTGGAGATAACTTGGCTGAACCTTGTGTCGAACTCGTTCATCGTTTTTCCGGGACGCATTTTGAAAATTTTGAACTGTTGAGTGGAAACCATGATCTTGTTTTCCTTTGTTTGCTCATTGCCCTCACACAATTGGGTAAGTCTGTACCAAATCTCCTTGGCAGTATCAAATTCGATGATGTAGTTGAACATGCTGGCATCAAGAGATCTATACAGAACATTTAAAGTCATGTTGTTGAGATTGTTCTTCCTCTTGCCTTCACTGGTCCATTCGGATTTCTCCTTATCGATCTTGATGGAACTATCTGTGATAACACTCCACATGTCGTCATGAAAAGAAGAGAGATGAGCACGAACTCTCTTCTTCCACACGATATAGTTTTCTCTTGAGAATGTGGGGATAGAGGTTGCACTGGCATCTTTGGTTATGGTTGACATTCTTAGTGAAAGCTTGAGAATAGAAACATGGCTCTAATACCAATTGATAGGATCGGCGTAATCGATAGAGACAGGGGTATGGCTATTGATGACCGCTTCGGATAAACGAGTTGATAGAAATCTTGTTAGGGATTTGTATCGCTTTCTATACTACACAAACCCTTGCAAACTCTTGAACGATTCAAGTGCGGAGATGTTTGCTCAGGTTTGAAGCTAAGAACCAAAGAAGAAGAATATGACAAAATGTAAATGACACAGAATTTTGTTTATGGATGTTCAGAGCAAACTCTCCTACGTCACCCCTTCTTCCAACCACCAGAAGGATTCACTATACGTTTCTTAGAATCAAATACAGTTGTACGACTAGCTCACTGTTGAACAAAACAGACTCTGTTCAACTTACAATATATTGAAGAATATCACTCAGCTAGAAAATACTTTGATTCTATCTCTCTTGATATACACACAATAAAGCAAAAAAGTAGTTCGTGAGATTGTAAGTTCAGTAGTTCGTTCGTATATTCTGATCGATTGATTCCAGCCTTTTTTCTGTTGCCCTTGAAGAATCTTTAAATAGAGAGCAGGCACCAACGGTCGAATCTTCTATAATGACATGTGGCAAATTTCCATTGGAATGCCTCCATAGTACACATGTACAACAGTTTCTGAGCACCAGGATCGTGGCTGTACCAATCTGGTAGTGCGCCAAATATTTGCTTACGTGGAATTAATTAATTAGTTGCAACTGGATGTCGTACTAATTTGCATTGAAAAGTGGAGCAGTAGTAGCATATAGCTAATTGATCGTGGGTAGACAGATGCTAGCTTCAAGCAACTGCTTAACCGTGGCATTAGATGTTTTTCACTTAGACTTACAAGTGTAATGAAATTAGACCCCCCCGTCTAATAGTAGGATCCTGCTAATGGGATTAGACGATACGTCTAATTAAGTTTCCCTTCAGACTAATCTGAAGGAGTTAGATTACACGTCTAACTACGTCTGTTAGACTACATGTCTAACCACGTATCTGTTAGACTGCACGTCTAACTACGTCTGTTAGACTGCACGTCTAACTACGTCTATTAGACTGCACGTCTAACTACGTATCTGTTAGACTGCACGTCTAACTACATCTATTAGACTACACGTCTAACTACGTCTGTTAGACTGCACGTCTAACTACGTCTGTTAGACTGCACGTCTAACTACGTATCTGTTAGAATGCACGTCTAACTACGTATCCGTTAGACTGCACGTCTAACTACGTATCCGTTAGACTGCACGTCTAACTACGTATCCGTTAGACTACACGTCTAACTACATATGTTAGACTGTACGTCTAACTACGTATCTGTTAGATTGCACGTCTAACTACGTCTGTTAGACTGCACGTCTAACTACGTCTGTTAGACTGTAAGTTTAACTACGTCTGTTAGACTACACATCTAACCACATATCTATTAGACTGTACGTCTAACTACGTCTGTTAGACTGCTCGTCTAACTACGTCTATTAGACTGCACGTCTAACTATGTATCTGTTAGACTGCACGTCTAACTACGTCTTTTAGACTACAGTCTAACTATGTCTATGTTAGACTACACGTCTAACTACGTATTTGTTAGACTACACGTCTAACTACGTATCCGTTAGACTGCATGTCTAACTACGTATCCGTTAGACTACACGTCTAACTATATATCTGTTAGACTGTACGTCTAACTCAATGAGTCTAATAGCCAATAAGTCTAATGAACCTCATTCAGACTTAGACAACTTAGTTTAAGTTTTATACCAACTCATCATGAAAATTCCTTTAGTCAGAATACTTTGACCCTTAGTCAAAATAATTTGACCCAACATATATATATATATATATTTACCTTTCAATTATTATTTATATAATATAATAAAGTCACTCTTCCGTTCTCATAAATAATTGATAAATACAAATTAAATTAAAATATCTTAATCATACAAATATAAAAATTTAATCATTCATAAAAAAGATTACAATCTCCATTCTCTAAATTATTGACGAATACGGACATCATTGATTACGGCTCGTATAACTTTCTTGGCCACACCTTCTACAAATGATGATCCTTTGTGAGTTATTCATTTCAATTCGAATACGATGACTTTGATATTTTTATTATTGTTCTTCAAATGGTTAATCTCGTTATATTTTAACTTCGTTTGATGACACTTTGAACGAACATATTTTTGTAATGTTTTTTGTCACTATGTTTAAACGATTCTCATTTATATAATATTAGATAAACTTAAAAAAAAGTTATATAAATTAATAATTGAAATGTAAATATATATATTAAAATATAAATAATCAAATTTATAAAAATAGTAATTTAAAATATATATCAAAATATAAATAATCTAATTTATATAAACAATAATTTAAATATATATGTATATATATCAAATATAATAATTTATATATATATATATATATATATATAATGAGTTTAAATATAAATATATAGATAATTAAAAAAATTTAGTTTGAACAGTAAAATAAGTTAGTTTAGGATTGAATGAACAACGTATGTTAGTTTGGGAAGTTAAACGGGAAACTATTGTATTTTGGAAATTAGTTCTTTGAGCCGATTAGCCTCGTTGAAAAATCTCAAAATCCGATAGAACTCTTCCAGCCTCGTATCCTAGCATTCAGATAGCAACTCTAAGTTCTTAAGAGTGTTATCCAATCGATTGTAAGTCCTAATTCTCAATAAAACATTTTTCAAATACATCCGACTAGGAAAAGCCCAATTAAAGTGATCTTGATCATTAGAGAAATGATGGTTTTAATTATTTCTAATATTTGGGTACATATATTATTTAATAATTGTTTATTAGTTATTATCATACAAAAATTAAAGCCAATTAAAGTGATCTATTAAATTATAAATGTTATGTGCTTATTTAGATATAATAAATATGAATATATTTGTGTAAAAGCATAAATAAAATTTACTATTTCATTGATGAACCGAATAGTAAAGGTGTATATTAGAGATAGGTCCCCAACCCATATATATAGCCTACCGATTATGTTTCTCTCATCAGACAAAAGATAGATGTCTGTTCATCTCTTAAAAACACTCAAGAGCTATCGATATAAGGTAGGCAGACTTAAAACCAACCCACATTAGACATTTTGATCCAGATCCAGAACTAGGAGATTCAAGATCGAGAGAGAAGATTTGAAAAACAATGAAGAACGACTTAATAAACTGTTCTTCATTTCAGATTAAGGTATGTTTCCATAACTATAGAATATCTCAATTTATCGATATAGAGTATTAAGATTATAGAACTAAATAATAAATATTTAGATTAAAGATTCTAACCAGTGGTATCATAGACTTCACTATGTCAATCTATTGAGATTTAGGTTTATAAGATTTGTAAGAATATATATATATAAAAAGAAGATTTTTGTAAATGGATAAAAATATAAAAAATATTAATTTAATAAAAATATTAATAATAATATGTATTGAATGTTTAATTTTTTTAATTAATCACAAATAATATATTAAAATAAAAAGTAGAACACTTTTATTTCACATTTTATTCACTTCGGTAAAATAACTTATCTTTTCACATATCTCGTCATATATTTTTTCCGAATAAACCCCTCATCTCGTGACTTTATACTTTAACTTTAGTCAATCAATTAAATATTTGATTCATATTTTTTAACATTTAGCATCATGACCTCACATTTTGATTAATCAAATATTTGATTCATATTTTTTAACCACTTTTAATTGATAACGGTCTATTATCCCTCGACAAACCATATCTCAATCACCCTTGGTTAAAATATTGTACTTGTTTTTGTTAGGTTGCAAGTTCGAAACATACCTATTGCATTTTTAATTGTATTTTTAACCGTTTTAAATTTATGGGCGGGTTAACCCAAAATTCAAACCAAGTATCTATTTACTCTCACATATATATCCAAATTAACCACAACTCTTAACCCGACAATCCGAACACTTTGAAATTAAGCATTATTATATATATAGATAATGAATATTTATAAACTTAAGAATTCAATAATTCTATTAATTCTAATAATTATATTTTGATCAAATTTATAAAGGATTTGATCCCATCAATTAAGGAAATTTAAGATTTTAGAATAATAATTAATTATCATTACAATTAATTAAAGAATTTATATTTTATAATAATAATTAATTATAACTAATTATTTTTAATTAAGTAATTAAAATAATTGTAATAATTATTTTAATTAGTTAAATATTAAGATATTATTTATTCCTAAAATAACTATTAATATATTAATACATTCATATAAAAGGTATATATTATAGAATTTAAATATACATGATAAAATATATTATGGAATGGAGTTTAATATATATATATATATAAAAGAATTAGGATTTTAAGATTGGAAAATTATATGTAGATAGTGTGCTGATTGATATAATAAAGAAATATTTGAGTAATTAGTAAAATTATAATTATTTATTTTGTATTACACACATTCAAAATTATCATTTTGATTTTAGTATTAATAACATATTCAAAATTTAGTATAATTTTAGGTCCACTTAATATTTTAATTATGCGGTTGTTAATCATCCCAAAGAAAGGTTAATAATTGGTCGGATTGCAAATTTAAATAATGTATAAATTATTAATTTATAAAACATGTTTTTTTATAAGATTAAGACGGTTGTGTTTGTAACTATGCGATTATTAATCAGACAAAAAAGAAAGTTTAGTAATTGATTGAGTTACACACTTAAAATATGTACATAAGTTATTAATTAATTTAATTAATTAATTAAAACAACCTCCTACCAAAGTAGGTTCTCTTGTGTAGGTTAATATGTTTTATAAATTAGGAAGGTAGTGTGTATGTAATTAATGTGGTTATTTAATCGGCCCAAAAGAAGATAAATAATTGGTTATAATAACATTATGCTTATGTGTAATAATTATTCGGCGTGCCATGTGAACAATTGGACTATCCAAAGATAGCAAATATTTGACATGACTTATTGTTAATATTTAATTACTACAAAAGAGTATCGTTTGCAAGTTAATATTTAGTGTCCAAAGACTAAATATTAATGTTACATTTGTTATCTTATGATGAGATGTGCTATTATTTTGAATTATGTGATTATTAAATTTTGGTGAGTATGGTTATTCATTTGTTTTGCTATCTAATTAAGTTAATACTTCTACTTTTATAACTTTTTTTTTTGTCAATATCTTAAGTTCATTTTATATGATAAAGTTTTAAAGCGTATCTAGAATTTGTTATTTTTAAAAATTATATCTAAAAGGGTTAAAATTGCTAAGGGTATTATTAGAATAAATATATCATAAAAATACACCATAATATATGTTTTTTAAAATTAAATGCATTAAAGTTAGAGTTACACTAATGTATACTTAGGCATATAATTTGAATTTTCTTATCCACACTTCAATTAATTTGATGTAAATTACAGTTATATAAAAAGAGACTTAATCTCTAAATGAACTCACATCATATTGTGTGTAATAAAATAAAAGATTGAAACAAAAATAATATGAATAGTGTTCACTTAGAAAATACCTTAAAAGATTATAAAGTAATAAAATTGTAGGAGTTGTAAATGTTGCACCTAAAAGAAAATTATTAAAGAAAGTGGTGGATAAAATAATACATATTATAGTTTTTGTTTGTTCTAAGAGTAATTTAATTTCGGTACTTAGACACATTTGATGGTAACACAGGTGTTACTATCTAAAGTAAGTGTGTTGATGTATGATTGAGTTAATTGTTAAAAGTCAATTGATGGTGAAAGAAATATCGACGCAGAACAAGATAATTCAAATTAAAGATAAAGAAATAAGGAACAATTTCAGAAATTCTTTATTTAGAAACAAACATTTATGACATATCTCCATATAATAAATTTATTTGGAGAAAAGAATTAAGAAATAAAACGTATATACAGAATAAAGTTTCAATTAAGGGAAATGAAGGAAACTCTGCAACATGTAACGGATTAACTCGCGTTGCTCACAACTTCTTTAGCTAATCAATAAATATTGTCTACATCCCAGAACATACATTCTTCTCCTCAATTTCTTAACCAGGTAATCCCAGTTATGTTCACTAATATTAACCCGTCCTACTAGTCAAAAAGCTCAAGAAGAAGCCTCTCTCTATCTAGGAAGACTTTAAAGAGGATATCGACCTAACTACACGGGTACAATATGAGGAATTAATCAACCACTGGGTCCACAGAAAAAACAAATTCCAGAGGTTGATCAACCACCGTTAACGAAATATTAACGCTAGATGGCTCAAGTTCAAGCCATGCGGGAAGAGGTGCAAGCCCAACTAAACAAGTTAGCTAAGGGAAAAAACACTAAAGAACTTCATGACTGGAAAGACACTATGAAAGTTGCCAAACGAGTAGTTATTCCAGTAGGCGTCAAGCTTCCATCACTGTCTAAGTACATAGAAAAAAGCCAAGAGTATTGGTTCCTTTCAAGTGATATTCTCAGAAAATAAAACCAAGGATTTCACAATAACACTGATTCAAGAGATATCAGTCATAAACTCTTTTTCGTTTGTAGGCGATTATCGTGAGAGTAATCCTCCATCGAAGGTTTTTGAAGAATAAGAACTTGAATAAACCCCATAAAAGCGAGGCCTAGAGCCCTAGTTGAGAAAAGACACCACATATTTACTTTTATTAAAGAAAGAGAGGTTTGAAACTCATACTTTGGGAAGAAAAGTCAAATAAATGAAAATTCCAAAAAGAGAACCAGAATAAACTCCCAAAATCTCTAAAAAAATTAAAAATTATTCCTATATTGGTTGAGGTATTGAAATCACCATTCATGCTCACTCAGACTCTAGTCTTGATTGCTACGACAAGAGTAAAATGTACCAATTCTACCAGATATACTCCGGGAATGAAAAAATAAAACGGCTCAAGTGGTTGAGGTATTGAAATCACCATATGTTGCCTACCTAAGATCTAAATCTTGATTGTATATGGAAAGGGAAAAGATGTAACGATTCTACTAGATATACTCGCGAGCCAATAAAAGAAAAAAATGGCATATAAAAACTTAAAGCAGAAAGTCAAAAGCCTCTCCCAAATGTTTTTGTGATGAGTCAAATTTTCAAGAAATGTGGTTTAGGGTCGAACAACTAAAAAAAAGTTACACTTTTTATCAAAAGGTCAAGGTGTAGACCACCTTCCTCGAGGGTTATGATTATGGATAATTGTTTGTACACGAAATCAAATTTATAGTTGATATTTTGAAATTTGAGAAAAAAGAAATTGTATTCCTTAATGAAAGAAAAATCATCACCTAGAACCGAGAGGTCCAAGAATCTCAAACCCTAGTATTGAGAGGTCCGACCTTGGGACCGAGACTCCCAAACTCTAGTACTGAGAGGTCCGACCTTGGGACCGAGAATCCCAAACCCAATGTCCGAGAACTCTAAACTTGGACTGAGAAGTCTAAACCCTAGATCGATAATCCCAAACTTAAGACCAAGATGTCTAAGCCTAGGACTGAGATTCTCGAACTTCAGGATCGAGAGGTCTAACCTTGGGACCAAGAATCCTAAGTTTGTGACCGAGAATCCCATACCTGAGACCGAGAGCTCCCGAACCTAGGACTGAGGGACCTAGTCTAAAGCTAGCCTAAGACCGAGAGGTTTATATATCTCGGCCGAGGGACTTAGACCAAAGCTACCCATGACTGATCACTTTATACACCTAGACCAGTAAGATCAACCAAGGACCGAGAGTCTTTAGCACCCAAACCGAGGGACTTTAGCACTCGGACCGAATATCTTGAGCCTCGACCCGGACCGATGAATAATAATGAACCATAGGCTTAGGACTCTGGTCCTAAGGCCTATTTGGTTTCACTTTTTAAAATCTAAAATTATTTTTGGAATTTTGAATTCCAAATCTCTAAAAAAACCCTGAAATTATAAAATGTGTTTAAAATATTTTTGGGATATTTCCACAAAAATATTTCGACAAAGACTCGTTTGGTATTTATTTCTAAACCTTAATGCCTTTAAAAATGATTGATATTCTTTAGGTATTTTCTCTTTAGTGATCATCAGCAACATGTACCAGCATTTTAAATATTGTTGTTTCAATATTTCAAATAATGCTAAAACCTAGAAGCAAGACTAAGACTAGAAGAATAATCGGTTAAAACTCAAATGTTATACAATTGTTTTTCAAAAGTCAACTTTATATGTAGAGACCGTTTTTAAAACGGGTATAGAGGTTGAAGCGCGAAAGTTGTTTCCTGAGTATCACTAAACTACGAACTAAAAAAATTATAGTCAATATGTTTGTATATATGTATGCCAACTTTTATTAATTTTCAAAAATCAATTGGCGACTCTGTTTCAAAATAAATAATCTTTTAAATTAATTATGTTTAATTAATTTAAACTAAAGGATTTTCTAAAAATTAAATTGTAATTTGATAAATCCCCGAATTATTTAAAATTGAACCCCGAAGTTAATTATTTTTAATTAATTTCAAAAGCTGCCAGGAATTAATAAAATCTTTTAAAAAGAATGTTTTATTTTAAAAGAAAATTCCTGACACGCAAACCGTGGTTGAATTCTTAAACCTTGAGCTTTTCATAGGAACCTACGCAAAGGGGGTTTTCCGGGGGTTACAGATATAATTTGGAATTTATGTGCACACTAATAATTCAGTTTCTAAAAAAATTAAGATTACTTTAAAGAAATCATGATTATAAAGTTATTCAGATTGATCTTTCTAAAGGAGGACCAATTGGTTTTAGATATGTTAAAAGATCATGCTACATATTAATCCACACTATACACCCATATTTAATATATGTTATTTGATTGTATTGACATATGTGACTATTGAGGGTTTAATTACGAACTAATGTAGGAAAATAGCTTTAATCTTATGTTATAATTGATAGATAAGGTTGATATAAATCTATTTAGAAATGATAACAATATGTTGAGCTCTTAAGGTTATAATATATAATTGAAGAATATATATATGACCAAAGTGGGAGATTATTGGAATTATTTACAATATTTGAGTACATATATTATTTAGTAATTGTGTATTAGTTATTATTATATAAAGATTAAAGTCATTTAAATTGATCTATTAAAATGTAAAGGTTATGGGCTTATTTAGACCTCTATAATAAATATGGGGATATATTTATGTAGAAACATAAATATCATTTACTATTTCGTTGATGGGACGGATAGTAAATATGTATATTAGGGTTAGGTTCTTAACCCATATAGATAGCCTACCTATTATGTTTCTCACATCAAACAAAAGGTAGATGTTTGTTCATCTCTCAAGAACACTCAAGAGCTATCGATATAGGGCTAAAGACTTAAACCCAACCCACATTAGACATTCCAATACAAGTCCAAATCCAGAACTATGAGATCCAAGATCAAGAGAGAAGATCCGAAGAACAACGAAGAACGACTTAATAAACCGTTATTCATTTCAGATTAAGGTATGTTTCCGCAACTATAGAATACCTCAATTTATCAAAATAAAGTATTAAAATTATAGAACTAAAAATAAAAATTTAGATTAAATATTATAACATTGACGGCTTGAATTTAATCATAGGATGATGTAGCGACTTTCTAGTGGATTATGATTCGTTAAATTGTCCTGAATTTATTTTTCCTAAATTTGAACTTTAATTAAAAAACCTTGGAACATCTTTTATGATCCAAAAATTATGTGGTGATGATTTAAAACTCGTTTAAATAATTTATAGTCAATTGTGTTGTTGATTGAGCAAATTGGTAAAAAATTGTGAAAATTGTATAAAATCGGGTTCTTGATTGATAATAAAATTTTAATGGTTTAAAGTGAGATTTGTTGCTTCAGTTGAGTTTCTATGAATGATTTAGAACAGGCCTGAGCCGATTCAGACCCTTGATTCGTTAATCGGATATTTCTAGTTACCTTCTCCCTTGTGTTAGCGAACTTTAGTACTTATATGCATGTTGATTCACAAGTTCAGTATGTTGTAGACATATTTAAATTGTATGAGGGTGTATATATTAACAAGACATAATATCCTAAAACTTGATTGAGCTTGATAAGTTGAATAAGATCCCATATGTTTATGTGATAGGATATTTCTTGTGTTCCATAATATGTACACTTCTAAATGTTGCATATGCTTAAACACTAGTTGAGCTTTAGAAGATGAACAAGATCATGTTTATATTATAGGATATATCATATATATGATACAAATGATAACTTATCGAAGGGCTAGAAAAGCGACACGTGGATGTTGAAGATGAAACCATGAGAACTAGTTTTTCTGTTTTTTAAAATTTACTAATTCCATCCTTGAACCTTGTTTAACTTCTATTTGAACACATGTTTTTCTTTTATGTCTAATATGACCTACGCCAAATAGATTAAGGAATTTTAGGGTATATCCTGAGATTTCCTTTCAGTTGGAATATTTATAGAATGAATGAGCTAGACTCAATTTCTTATCTCTCATCTCTCTTTGGTGTAATATTTTATTGTCTAACAATCTTCTCCCATCTCTTCTTACCGTGAATCAAACCATTTGGTATTAGAGCTAACAATCTACGATGGTTGAGACTCACCATCAGTCGAATAACGAAACGTTGTGCGCTACCATTGAAACTTTGAATCAAACCTTAAGCGAAATACAGAACAACTTCAATCAGCGAGTGGATTCACGGAAGGTATATTTGGACACTTTGAAGAATGCCTTGAATCACTCTCTTCCAAACCCAATCAAGATCCTACCTTCGAATCAAAAGGATCGTCGAGAGGACCCCTACCAAGGGAAAGACAATATATCCCTCCAACTCGTCTAAAGAAAGTGGACTTTCCAAAATTGTATGGATCGGACGTGGAAGGCTAGCTGATTTTCGCCGAGCAGCTCTTAAGAGTCAATCGCACCTCAGATGCTACTAAGGTGGACATAGCTCCAATCCACTTTAGTGGTGATGCAAGAACCTAGTTTGGTTCTTACTTACAAACGAGGTCATTGATAGTTTCCTTTACATGGGACAGCTTTAGGAGTGATCTATTGCAATAATTTGGACCATCAGTTCACGAGACGCCGATGAATCAACTTATGAACCTGAAACAAACATATTTTGTGAAAGAATATAATGTTAGGTATATGTCTATCTCTCAAAAGTTAATACAGATGCCTAAAGAGTACGTTATTGAATGTTAACTTAGTGGCATAAGAGAAGAAATTGATAATAATATAAGACTAATGGTTTACCAATCCCTGAATGAAGCCATGGAAATAACTAAAGTGCAGGAGTATACGTACCGATCGATGATAAACAGTGATCACCTATATAGCCCTAAACCTCCCCTATTGCCTAAACCACCCTACTCTAAATCAGCCTGGTGTTTACCCCAAAAAAAAATCAGCCTGGCCGAGCCCTTCTAAATCAACCTATTCTAGAAAAAAATTAATCACACCTTATACTCCTATAACCAAAACATTTCCACCTGATCAAATGAAACCAATGGTCCACTTGAGTATGGATGAGAAGAGAAAAAGAGGCTTATGTTATAATTGCAACGAAAAATAGGATAGGACGCAAAAATGCAAGGCCAAATTGTTCATGGTCTTGACTAGAGATCTAGAGGCTTGGAATTTAGCGATACCTGAAAATCATGAAATTGATTCCACTACCTACCCATCTCAACCAGCCTCAATCGATGAACCATCCATTTCTTTACATGCTTTCACAGATTCCAAGCATTATCAAACCTTGCAGATTTTAGGCTTAGTGGGTCTTCTTCCTATGATCATTCTCATAGATACGAGAAGTACACACAATTTTATAAATAGAAGGATTCTAAAATAATATTAACCACCCCCACACAACCTACCCAAGCCCTTTCCGCGAAGGTTGCTGATGGTTCCAACATACTTAGTACATGCTATTGTCACAATATGTAGTGGACCATGAATGGAGAAGAATACATTGCAGACATGAAAGTATTGGCTATGTACGGTTATGATATTGTTTTGGGAATAGAGTGGCTGATCACTCTAGGCCCATCTTTCTAGGATTTTGAGAAACTAACGCTATCCTTCAGCAAGAATGGCACTTCTACTCTTTTGGAGGGTGTCAGTCATGTTCAGATTGAGGTGATGCAAGAAACACAACTATCTAAATTGATGAAAAAGGGGAACAATGTTGCACTGGTATAAATGAGGAATTATAGTGGTGAAGGACAATTCTTTTCATTGATGGCAACAACTATAGAAAAATTACACACTGAACTCCAAAGGATGTTGCAGGATTTTGGAGATCTATTTCTAAAGCTAGTGGAACTTCCTCCAATGAGAGAACAAGATCATCATATTCCTCTTAAAGAGGGTACTGAGCCTATTTGTCTCAGGCCCTATAGATATCCAGCTCTACAAAAGACCGAGATTGAACAGATGGTGGAAGAAATGTTGGATAGCAGAATCATCCGTTGCAGTCATAGCGCGTTTGCGGTCCTAGTTGTTTTAGTCAGAAAATTGACTTATCGTGGAGGCTGTGTATTGATTACAGAAAGCTAAATGCAATCACAGTCAAGGATAAGTTTCATATACCCATCAATGAGGAGTTATTGGAAGAGTTACATGGCTTAGAGTTCTTTTCGAAGTTGGATTTTAGGTCTGGCTACCATCAAATTCGAATACATCCCCTTGATTGTCACAAAAAAGGTTTTAGAACTCACGAAGGATTATATGAATTTCTAGTGATTCTTTTTGGACTCACTAACGCCCCCTCTACCTTCTAGAGCCTTATGAACTCCATTCTCAAACCATTTTTAAGGAAATTTATCCTAATATTTTTTATGATATCTTAGTATACAGATCAACATTGAGAGACCATCTGGATCATATGAAACAAGTTTTGAAGACATTAAGGACACAAATTATTAAGTGTGAATTTGGTTGTGAACAGATTTCATATCTGGGTCACATTATAAATAAGCAAGGAGTTGTAGAAGACCCAGATAACCTGAAAGGTATGAACACTTGGCCAATTCCACAATCAATTAAGCAACTGAGGGGATTATTGGGTCTCACGGATATTACCGTAGGTTCATCAAGAGGTATGCAATTGTGGCTAAGCCTCTAACCAATATATTGAAAAAAGGTAATTTCAGGTGGGATAATGAATCTATAGAAGCCTTTCAACTATTAAAATGGTTAATGATGTCACCACTAGTCTTAGCATTATCCAATTTTAACATACCCTTTGTGGTGGAGTCGGACGCTAGTGGTCAAGGAATTGGAATTTTACTTATGCAGAAAGGGAAACCAATTACGTTTATTAGTAGAGCAATTGATATTGAAAAGACTTCATCCTCTATATTTGAAAAATAATTAATGTTATAGGATCGACTTTATCGATAGAGACGGGGATCTGGATATTAATGAAGGCTTATGAAAAATGGTTTGAAAGAAATTTTGTTAGAGATTTAATTCGCTTTCTATTCTATGCAAACTCTTGTAAACACTTGAAACAGATTCAAGGTGGAATTGTTTACTTGGGTTTAAAGCTCAAGATGAAGAATGAAAAGATGATAGAAATGAAAGAACACAGCAGTTTGTTTATGGATGTTCGGAGAAACTCTCCTACGTCACTCCTTCTTCCAACCACCGGAAGGATTCACTATAATATGATTAGAATCAAATACAGTTTGCACACAATTAGCTCACTATTGAACAGAACACACTCTGTTCAATTTACAAGATAAAGAATATCACTCAGCTAATGGTGTTTTTGATTCCAGCTCTCTCTTGATTTATACACAGTACAATCAAGAAAGCAGCTTCACAGTATGAATATTCAAAGGCTTGAATTCAGTGAGCAAGATGATAGAGAGATTGTCTCAATCAGTTTTTTAAGAATCCGATCCTTGGTCCGTTGTCCTTAGAATATGATAAATACTGGGCAAGGACTAACAATCGAATCTTTAGAATGATACGTGGCACTCTTCTATTGGAAAGACTCCATAGAACACAACAGGTTCTAAGCACAATGATCGTGGCCATACAACAACTAGTAGTGCGCCGAATATTCCATCAGGGATGTACCTGCAAAACAAGTAATGTGAGGAAATTTCTTTTACGTGGCATTCCTTGGTTGGTTGCATATAGCTGTCATACTAATCTTCACTAGAAAGTGGAGCAGGAGTAGAGTACAGCTATAGCACGTGGGTAGGCGGGTGCTAGCTTCAAGCATACTACTTAAGCTGAGCATTAGACGTATTTCAGTTAGACGCCCTTGTCTAATGATATAAAACATCCCCGTCTAAGAGCAGAATCATTAGACCGCCTGGTCTAATGGGATTAGATTTACGTCTAATTACAATCACTTCAGACTAATCTGAAGGAGTTAGACTTACGTCTAACATTCACTAATTAGACTACACGTCTAATTATTCACTAACCATTAGACTACACGTCTAACTCCACTGAGTTAGACTGCACATCTAATTCCGGTTCTACTTCAGACTTGTCTGAAGGAGTTAGACTTACGTCTAACCTTCACTAAGTAGACTACACGTCTAATTATTCACTAATCATTCGACTGCACGTCTAACTCTAATGAGTTAGACTGCACATCTAATTCCGGTTCTACTTAAGACTTGTCTGAAGGAGTTAGACTTACGTATAACCTTCACTAATTAGACTACATGTCTAATCATTCACTAACCATTAGACTGCACGTCTAACTCCACTGAGTTAGACTGCACGTCTAATTCCGGTTCTACTTCAGACATGTCTGAAGGAGTTAGATTTACGTCTAACCTTCACTAATTAGACTACACGTCTAATTATTCACTAACCATTAGACTGCACGTCTAACTCCACTAAGTTAGATTGGACGTCTAATTCCGGTTCTACTTCAGACTTGTCTGAAGGAGTTAGACTTACGTCTAACCTTCACTAATTAGACTAGACGTCTAATAATTCACTAACCATTAGACTACACGTCTAACTCTACTGAGTTAGACTGCATGTCTAATTCCGGTTCTACTTCAGACTTGTCTGAAGGAGTTAGACTTACGTCTAACTTTCACTATCCAATAGACTGCACGTCTAACTCTACTGAGTTAGACTGCACGTCTAATTCTGCATATATTAGACTGCACGTCTAACTCCACTGAGTTAGACTACACGTCTAATTCCCTATACAATAGACTGCACGTCTAATTCGTACACATTAGACTACACGTCTAACTCCACTAAGTTAGACTGCATGTCTAATTCCATATACATTAGACTGCACGTCTAACTCCACTGAGTTAGACTGCACGTCTAATTCCGTATACATTAGACTGCACGTCTAACTCCACTAAGTTAGACTGCACGTCTAATTCTGTATACATTAGACTGCACGTCTAACTTTACTGAGTTAGACTACACGTCTAATTCTGTGCATCTGATGCCAAATCGGTCTAATGAGCCTAATTAGAGCCAAGTCTCATGAAATATGATTTCGATACACCTGCATCAAAGCGCATAAATCTTTTTATCATCAAATTCCCAATAGTCAAACTATTTCAACACATAGTCAAAATAATTTGACCCAACAATTTCCCCCTTTTTGATGATGAAATTGAAAACCTGCATAAATATATACCAAGATATGCATTCATCATATAAATAAACAAACCCTGTTTGCATGCAGATAACACATTCAAAATATCAAAATCAGA
This sequence comes from Impatiens glandulifera, assembly GCF_907164915.1. Lineage (NCBI taxonomy): Eukaryota > Viridiplantae > Streptophyta > Magnoliopsida > Ericales > Balsaminaceae > Impatiens > Impatiens glandulifera. The sequence continues at coordinate 22,253 of NW_025919332.1, forward strand.
TAAATCATAAATGAGTGTTTTTAGAAGAAACACACAAAACGTTGTTCAAAGTAACCAAAATAAGTTCACACCAGAAACATCATCAAAATATCCAAAAAGAAATTTCATAAACAGATTTCTATTGTAGTCTTCTTCTTCTCCATCCTATCATTTCACTGGAAAGGATGATCTTTAACCTAGGAGGTCTCTAAGACTGCAGTTAGAGGAGGGTTAGAGACATCTCTCTTTCTTTTCTTGGTCTTAAGCTTCTTCACCCTAAGAACGTATTCGACAACCTTCTGATTGTTCATAATTTTGGAGGGAAGATGAAAGCTTTTGTCTGGCTAATCCAGAAGAGAACAGAGAAAGGCGCTGAAAGGACCATCAAAACCAAAGATAGTTTTTCGGGCAACAACCATTCTTACCATATTTCCAAAGAGGAAGCTTGTCCAGTTGACTGGCACACCCCTTGTGATAGCAACCATTATCTCGAAGACTTTGGAACAGAAGTGTTATGAAGACTCTTTAGCGAGAAGAGATTTGGAGATGATTTCACTTAAAATAGAAAATTCATGTTTCAGAAGATTTTTCTTTCCATAGATGTCCATTTGAGGAGAATCAACGAAGACTTTCATCATTGTAAACATGATTTTAGGAGGAGATCGAGGAAATTCCTGAATACCTGCGGAGGGAAGTTGAAAGAACATACCGAAAGACTCTTCGGTGATGCAAATCATTTGGCCCATGACAGCCCCATCAACGATTTTGTCCTGATAAAATCCGGCGGTTTCGAAGAATTCACGAACCAACTGTTCGTGATAGAGTTCATGAGGGGTTAAGAACTTTCTCAGCCTGGAGGCTTTCAGAGATTCAAACATCTTGTGCATGCCGAGAGATTTTAGCATGGATACGAATTTGAAATCCACTTGAATCGATTTTGGACGGAAAAGAGATATTTCGACTTGATGAACAATATCTTAGTCGATTCGAATTCTAGAGAGAGAGATGGACTTCGAAGAACTCTTATCTTTAGAATGAATAATTCAATAAATATCAAAGTCTAATCATGTAGAGAATAACTAATGATTACTCCTACCGTCAAGAACTTCAAAGGTCTATTCCCAATAGATGCAGCATTTAATATTAGCATGAAACCGAACAGTTAATACTAAATGTACAAGAAAAAGTTGTCAGAAATATTAGTCATTCCTTATATATTGAGAGACATGTGTCTTCAATTCTTTTGAGGAATGACTGATTTGATTTTCGGTAGGAAAATGAACTTGAGAAGAAACATAAGCAAATGACAGCTGTCCAAATAGCCAGTAGTTAGACGTTTATTTTCCTTTTCACATTTTCAACTTCCCTTTAAAAATTAGTCTATTAGACGTATACGTCTAATTATGCAATAACATCACGTGCGACACGCGTGTCTGGTTAGACGTGGGCATCCTCTTGCTCATGACGTAAAAACGTCTAACGTCTATTAGACGTATCCGTCTATTAGAGGTATCTGTCTAACCATGCAGGTTAGAATAACTAAGACAACGATTCCAAAGGAAGATTAAACTGCTAAAGTAGACGTACGTCTAAGTAGCTGTGTTTCTCAAACATTGAATCCTTAGGACAAATTAAGACCTCTGTCTTTCATGTCTGTTCAGTTGCGTTTTGAATAATATGTTCCCCCTCAATTTGTGCACATACTCACATCAATCAAGATCAACAAGACCTAACATGTTTCTAAAATGAGAAAACATAGCTTCCAATAGGGGTTTCGTGAAAATGTCTGCAGTTTGTTGATCTGTAGGAACATGTTCAAGACGAATCTACTTCTAATTAATGTGTTTTCGGATGAAATGATGCCTGATTTCAATATTCTTTGTCTGAGAATGCAAAACTGGATTGTAGGTGATTGCGATAGCACTTGTGTTGTCGCAGAAAATTGGATATTCATCAGCCTCAATCCCATAGTCCCTGAGCTGTTGTTTAATCCACAGAACTTGAAAGCAACAACTACCAGATGCAAGATACTCTATTTCAGTTGTAGACGTGGTGACCGACATCTGCTTCTTGTTGAACCATGATATTAGACGATCTCCAAGGAACTGGCAAGTTCCACTTGTGCTTTTTCTATCAATTTTGCAACCTACATAATCTACATCTGAGAAACTAGTTAAATTGAAACTGGAATCCTTCGGATACCACAGTCCCACATTTTGAGTTCCCTTTAAGTATTTAAGAATACGTTTAGCAGCAGTAAAATGAGAGAGTTTAGGATCAGCCTGAAATCTGGCACAAACACCAATAGCAAATTGAATGTCTAGCCTGCTAGTAGTTACATACAGCAAGGATCCAATGAGTCCTCTATATGTTGTTACATCGACAATTTGGCCACCTTCATCTTTATCCAGTTTACTCGAAGAGCTCATTGGAGTAGCTGTTGCGGAACAGTTCTCCAAACCAAACTTCTTAAGAAGTTCTTTGGTGTATTTGGCGTGGTTGATAAGGGTTCCATTTTCTAACTGACGAACTTGAAGCCCAAGGAAGAATGTCAATTCTCTCATCATGCTCATTTCAAATCTGTCCTGCATCAGCTTAGCAAACTTATCACACAATTTGGGGTTTGTTGAACCAAAAATAATGTCATCAACATATATTTGAACAAGTAGAATGTGAGAATCTTTAGTGAACCTAAACAAGGTTTTATCCACAGTTCCAACAACAAAGTCATGATCAAACAAGAACTCAATTAATGTGTCGTACCAAGCTCTAGGAGCTTGTTTCAGACCATACAATACTTTATCAAGCTTATAAACATGATTAGGTAATACATGATCTACAAATCCGGGGGGTTGCTCAACATATACTTATTCACTTAATTTTCCATTTAGAAATCCACTTTTCACATCCATTTGAAAAACTTTAAAGTTCTTAAATGATGCATACGCTAGGAAGATTCTGATTGCTTCTAGTCTTGCAACCGGTGAAAAGACTCATCAAAGTCAATACCTTCCTCTTGTTTGTATCCTTGAGCAACTAAACGAGATTTGTTTCTAATGACTAAACCATCTTCACTAAGCTTGTTTATAAAGACCCATCTTATTCCTATAACTGACTTATCAGTTGGCCTAGGAGTAAGATACCACACTTTATTTCTCACAAATTGGTTTAACTCCTCCTGCATAGCATTGATCCAATCTGGATCAATTATAGCTTCACCAATTTTCTTGGGTTCAATTTGAGAAATGAATGCAGAGTTGGTCATTTCATCCATCAGTTGACGTCTTATCCTTCAAGGAGAAAAAAATTTTCCGATGATCAGTTCTGGTGGATGATTTCTGTTCCATCAGAAATTGGATCCAAGGGGATTGGTCATCTGAACAGGTGACTCCACGATGTCCAAACTCTCAACTTCTTGTTGAATAGGAGTTTGTACGTCTGGTTGAACTTCAACCGGATCAGCCACTGGATCAGACAGGGCAATCCTCTTGTCCAGAGTTTCTTCTTCTTCACTTATAGACTTAAGACTAGTCGCTTTGTCCAGAGTTTCTTCTTCTTCACTTATAGACTTAAGACTAGCCGCTTTTAGTCTGTCAGCAAGATCAATGGATTTGCTTTCAACAGGCTCATCAAAAACTACATGGAGGGATTCCTCAATAGTCTGTGTTCTCTTGTTGTATACTTTGTAAGCCTTGCTTACTGATGAGTATCCCAACATGAATCCCTCATCTGCTTTAGCATCAAAGTCGGTCAGATAAACCTTTCCATTGTTATGGATAAAACATTTACACCCAAATATCTTAAAATAAGAAACTGTGGGAATTCTCTCATAGTACAGTTCATAGGGAGTTTTATCAAAACGTTTGTTAATTATTTTGACCGATTTTGTGTATAGCAGGCAGTACTAATGGCTTCCGCCCAGAACCTCTGAGGTACATCTAATTCAGCTAACATAGATCTCGCTGCTTCCTTCAAAGTTCTCACTCTTCTCTCAGCAATGTCGTTTTGCTGTGGAGTTCTGGCACTAGACAACTCGTGTCTAATTCAAGTCTCCTCGAGATAAGATGATAGGTATCTGTTAGTGAACTCAGTTCCCTGATCACTTCTAATGCATGTAATATTTAAAGATTTCTGATTCATAATTCCTTTAAGTCTTCTGCAGTTTTATCTTTTGATGGTAAAAATGCAGCCCATGTAAATCGAGAGAAATCATCAATAATAATTAGGGCAAATCTCATTCCTCCTATACTCTTTATAGGAATTGGACCAAACAGATCCATATATAAAAGTTCTAGGCAACGGCTGGATTATGATTTCCCTTTACTTTTGAACGATGATCTGCCCTGTTTTCCTAACTGGCAAGCAGTGCATATCTTGTCCTTTGAAAACTGAAGTTTGGGCAAACCAATAACTAAATTGTTTGAACAAATGTTGTTGATGGTTTTGAAATTTAAATGGTTCAAACGTTTATGCCATAACTATTTCTGGTCATTCTTGGCAATCATGCACATAGGATCAGAAGAATATTTTTGCCAATTCATTTTATATGAATTTTCTACTCTACTGCCAGTCAATAAGGTGTTTCCATCTTGGTCTTTAACAAGACATGCATTAGTTTGAAAATCTACTGACAAACCATTATTACATAATTGACTAATGCTAATCAGATTATAACACAGATTGTCAACAAGCAGCACGTCATTAATAGTTAGGTTACCATGGATAATCTTACCCTTACCCATGGTATTACCCTTCTTGTTGTCACCAAACGTGATCTTAGGTGCAGAGCAATCTGATATATCAGTGAAAAGCCGTCTGTTTCCTGTCATATGCCTGGAACATCCGCTATCAAGATACCATACAGATTCCTCCAGCCCTTCATTTATTTGTACCTACATAAAAAAATATTTACAATCTTTTGGTACCCACTTTCAATTGGGTCCTCGGTCAATCAGTCCCTTAGGAATCCATATTTGAGTTATTCTGATGGATTTCTCATTTTGTGCAGTGATTAATGCGTATGTTTTTGACTTAGCAAACGACTTTCTGCTAGCCATTGAACCCTTAGCTTTTGAAAAAGTTATTCTTTTAAAAATCCTTGACTTAAAGTCAGGTTTTAGATTGCCAGACTTGTTAGCTGCTTCTAGCTTATTCTTAAGCCAGCTAACAGTCGGCGGAACATAAACTATTTCATTTTTAAAAGCTACTTCTTCATGAATAGGATCAGATTCAATGTCAGTCATACTCCCTTTGACAAAACTTATTGGCTTAAGCTTGTCAGATGAGTTGGACTTTTTGCATGACAGGTTAGGGTCATTGTTATCAAATCCCAATCCAGATCTAGATCCAGCAGGTTTTAACATACTGATCTAATGTTTGACAGCCTTTCCTAACCTTGTCCATGCACTGACTACATAGTTTAATCTCTTGTTTTTAGAAGAAAGAGTTTGAATCTGTTCTCTCAGCATCTCATTCTCAGATGAGATCTCTGTTAAGTTTTTATCAAAAACGTTTGATTCAGATTCTTGGTTGGAAGATAGAACAGTTGATTCATATTTAACTTTCATTTCATAAAAAGAGTCAGTTAACTTCTTGTACTCAATGGCCATTTCATTGAGTGCATTAGTTAACTCCTCGTTTGTAAATTCTGGTGCAAAGATTTCATTTACCTTGGATTGGTCATCTTCCATCAAACATATAACAACTTCATTCTCTTTTTTCAGTGGAAGACTCCTCTGAATCGCTATCGGCCCATCTGGATTTGTTTTTATTGCACACGAATGTTTTCTGGTCCTTCTTTGCTTGAGTACTTCTGTCGTAGATCTGATTAAGCTTATCCCATATCTCTTTAGTGGAGAAACAGGACTTGATTTTATAGAACACGTTCATGTTGATCGATTGGTACAGAATATTCCTAGCAACATTATCCAGGTTGTTAGTCATCTTATCTTCAGTAGTCCACTCACTTCTTGGCTTCGAAATCTTTATGGGGCTATCAGTAATGACGCTCCACATATCACAATCAAGAGCAGCCAAGTGAGCTTGCATTCTCATCATCCAATATTCGCAGTTGTCCCTTGACAGAATAGGAATTTCATTGATGATAGACATGCTTCAGGTTCTTGATGCTTAAGAATAAAAACAGGGCTCTGATACCAATTGATAGGATCGGCTTTATCGATAGAGACGGGGGTCTGGCTATTGATGAAGGCTTATGAAAAACGGTTTGAAAGAAATCATGTTAGGGATTTAATTCGCTTTCTATTCTACGCAAACTCTTGTAAACACTTGAAACAGATTCAAGGCAGAATTGTTTACATGGATTTGAAGCTCAAGATGAAGAATGAAAATATGACAGAAATGAAAGACACAGTAGTTTGTTTATGTTAAAATATTATCCCTCGACAAACCATATCTCAATCACCCTTGGTTAAAATATTGTACTTGTTTTTGTTAGGTTGCAAGTTCGAAACATACCTATTGCATTTTTAATTGTATTTTTAACCGTTTTAAATTTATGGGCGGGTTAACCCAAAATTCAAACCAAGTATCTATTTACTCTCACATATATATCCAAATTAACCACAACTCTTAACCCGACAATCCGAACACTTTGAAATTAAGCATTATTATATATATAGATAATGAATATTTATAAACTTAAGAATTCAATAATTCTATTAATTCTAATAATTATATTTTGATCAAATTTATAAAGGATTTGATCCCATCAATTAAGGAAATTTAAGATTTTAGAATAATAATTAATTATCATTACAATTAATTAAAGAATTTATATTTTATAATAATAATTAATTATAACTAATTATTTTTAATTAAGTAATTAAAATAATTGTAATAATTATTTTAATTAGTTAAATATTAAGATATTATTTATTCCTAAAATAACTATTAATATATTAATACATTCATATAAAAGCTATATATTATAGAATTTAAATATACATGATAAAATATATTATGGAATGGAGTTTAATATATATATATATATAAAAGAATTAGGATTTTAAGATTGGAAAATTATATGTAGATAGTGTGCTGATTGATATAATAAAGAAATATTTGAGTAATTAGTAAAATTATAATTATTTATTTTGTATTACACACATTCAAAATTATCATTTTGATTTTAGTATTAATAACATATTCAAAATTTAGTATAATTTTAGGTCCACTTAATATTTTAATTATGCGGTTGTTAATCATCCCAAAGAAAGGTTAATAATTGGTCGGATTGCAAATTTAAATAATGTATAAATTATTAATTTATAAAACATGTTTTTTTATAAGATTAAGACGGTTGTGTTTGTAACTATGCGATTATTAATCAGACAAAAAAGAAAGTTTAGTAATTGATTGAGTTACACACTTAAAATATGTACATAAGTTATTAATTAATTTAATTAATTAATTAAAACAACCTCCTACCAAAGTAGGTTCTCTTGTGTAGGTTAATATGTTTTATAAATTAGGAAGGTAGTGTGTATGTAATTAATGTGGTTATTTAATCGGCCCAAAAGAAGATAAATAATTGGTTATAATAACATTATGCTTATGTGTAATAATTATTCGGCGTGCCATGTGAACAATTGGACTATCCAAAGATAGCAAATATTTGACATGACTTATTGTTAATATTTAATTACTACAAAAGAGTATCGTTTGCAAGTTAATATTTAGTGTCCAAAGACTAAATATTAATGTTACATTTGTTATCTTATGATGAGATGTGCTATTATTTTGAATTATGTGATTATTAAATTTTGGTGAGTATGGTTATTCATTTGTTTTGCTATCTAATTAAGTTAATACTTCTACTTTTATAACTTTTTTTTTGTCAATATCTTAAGTTCATTTTATATGATAAAGTTTTAAAGCGTATCTAGAATTTGTTATTTTTAAAAATTATATCTAAAAGGGTTAAAATTGCTAAGGGTATTATTAGAATAAATATATCATAAAAATACACCATAATATATGTTTTTTAAAATTAAATGCATTAAAGTTAGAGTTACACTAATGTATACTTAGGCATATAATTTGAATTTTCTTATCCACACTTCAATTAATTTGATGTAAATTACAGTTATATAAAAAGAGACTTAATCTCTAAATGAACTCACATCATATTGTGTGTAATAAAATAAAAGATTGAAACAAAAATAATATGAATAGTGTTCACTTAGAAAATACCTTAAAAGATTATAAAGTAATAAAATTGTAGGAGTTGTAAATGTTGCACCTAAAAGAAAATTATTAAAGAAAGTGGTGGATAAAATAATACATATTATAGTTTTTGTTTGTTCTAAGAGTAATTTAATTTCGGTACTTAGACACATTTGATGGTAACACAGGTGTTACTATCTAAAGTAAGTGTGTTGATGTATGATTGAGTTAATTGTTAAAAGTCAATTGATGGTGAAAGAAATATCGACGCAGAACAAGATAATTCAAATTAAAGATAAAGAAATAAGGAACAATTTCAGAAATTCTTTATTTAGAAACAAACATTTATGACATATCTCCATATAATAAATTTATTTGGAGAAAAGAATTAAGAAATAAAACGTATATACAGAATAAAGTTTCAATTAAGGGAAATGAAGGAAACTCTGCAACATGTAACGGATTAACTCGCGTTGCTCACAACTTCTTTAGCTAATCAATAAATATTGTCTACATCCCAGAACATACATTCTTCTCCTCAATTTCTTAACCAGGTAATCCCAGTTATGTTCACTAATATTAACCCGTCCTACTAGTCAAAAAGCTCAAGAAGAAGCCTCTCTCTATCTAGGAAGACTTTAAAGAGGATATCGACCTAACTACACGGGTACAATATGAGGAATTAATCAACCACTGGGTCCACAGAAAAAACAAATTCCAGAGGTTGATCAACCACCGTTAACGAAATATTAACGCTAGATGGCTCAAGTTCAAGCCATGCGGGAAGAGGTGCAAGCCCAACTAAACAAGTTAGCTAAGGGAAAAAACACTAAAGAACTTCATGACTGGAAAGACACTATGAAAGTTGCCAAACGAGTAGTTATTCCAGTAGGCGTCAAGCTTCCATCACTGTCTAAGTACATAGAAAAAAGCCAAGAGTATTGGTTCCTTTCAAGTGATATTCTCAGAAAATAAAACCAAGGATTTCACAATAACACTGATTCAAGAGATATCAGTCATAAACTCTTTTTCGTTTGTAGGCGATTATCGTGAGAGTAATCCTCCATCGAAGGTTTTTGAAGAATAAGAACTTGAATAAACCCCATAAAAGCGAGGCCTAGAGCCCTAGTTGAGAAAAGACACCACATATTTACTTTTATTAAAGAAAGAGAGGTTTGAAACTCATACTTTGGGAAGAAAAGTCAAATAAATGAAAATTCCAAAAAGAGAACCAGAATAAACTCCCAAAATCTCTAAAAAAATTAAAAATTATTCCTATATTGGTTGAGGTATTGAAATCACCATTCATGCTCACTCAGACTCTAGTCTTGATTGCTACGACAAGAGTAAAATGTACCAATTCTACCAGATATACTCCGGGAATGAAAAAATAAAACGGCTCAAGTGGTTGAGGTATTGAAATCACCATATGTTGCCTACCTAAGATCTAAATCTTGATTGTATATGGAAAGGGAAAAGATGTAACGATTCTACTAGATATACTCGCGAGCCAATAAAAGAAAAAAATGGCATATAAAAACTTAAAGCAGAAAGTCAAAAGCCTCTCCCAAATGTTTTTGTGATGAGTCAAATTTTCAAGAAATGTGGTTTAGGGTCGAACAACTAAAAAAAAGTTACACTTTTTATCAAAAGGTCAAGGTGTAGACCACCTTCCTCGAGGGTTATGATTATGGATAATTGTTTGTACACGAAATCAAATTTATAGTTGATATTTTGAAATTTGAGAAAAAAGAAATTGTATTCCTTAATGAAAGAAAAATCATCACCTAGAACCGAGAGGTCCAAGAATCTCAAACCCTAGTATTGAGAGGTCCGACCTTGGGACCGAGACTCCCAAACTCTAGTACTGAGAGGTCCGACCTTGGGACCGAGAATCCCAAACCCAATGTCCGAGAACTCTAAACTTGGACTGAGAAGTCTAAACCCTAGATCGATAATCCCAAACTTAAGACCAAGAGGTCTAAGCCTAGGACTGAGATTCTCGAACTTCAGGATCGAGAGGTCTAACCTTGGGACCAAGAATCCTAAGTTTGTGACCGAGAATCCCATACCTGAGACCGAGAGCTCCCGAACCTAGGACTGAGGGACCTAGTCTAAAGCTAGCCTAAGACCGAGAGGTTTATATATCTCGGCCGAGGGACTTAGACCAAAGCTACCCATGACTGATCACTTTATACACCTAGACCAGTAAGATCAACCAAGGACCGAGAGTCTTTAGCACCCAAACCGAGGGACTTTAGCACTCGGACCGAATATCTTGAGCCTCGACCCGGACCGATGAATAATAATGAACCATAGGCTTAGGACTCTGGTCCTAAGGCCTATTTGGTTTCACTTTTTAAAATCTAAAATTATTTTGGAATTTTGAATTCCAAATCTCTAAAAAAACCCTGAAATTATAAAATGTGTTTAAAATATTTTTGGGATATTTCCACAAAAATATTTCGACAAAGACTCGTTTGGTATTTATTTCTAAACCTTAATGCCTTTAAAAATGATTGATATTCTTTAGGTATTTTCTCTTTAGTGATCATCAGCAACATGTACCAGCATTTTAAATATTGTTGTTTCAATATTTCAAATAATGCTAAAACCTAGAAGCAAGACTAAGACTAGAAGAATAATCGGTTAAAACTCAAATGTTATACAATTGTTTTTCAAAAGTCAACTTTATATGTAGAGACCGTTTTTAAAACGGGTATAGAGGTTGAAGCGCGAAAGTTGTTTCCTGAGTATCACTAAACTACGAACTAAAAAAATTATAGTCAATATGTTTGTATATATGTATGCCAACTTTTATTAATTTTCAAAAATCAATTGGCGACTCTGTTTCAAAATAAATAATCTTTTAAATTAATTATGTTTAATTAATTTAAACTAAAGGATTTTCTAAAAATTAAATTGTAATTTGATAAATCCCCGAATTATTTAAAATTGAACCCCGAAGTTAATTATTTTTAATTAATTTCAAAAGCTGCCAGGAATTAATAAAATCTTTTAAAAAGAATGTTTTATTTTAAAAGAAAATTCCTGACACGCAAACCGTGGTTGAATTCTTAAACCTTGAGCTTTTCATAGGAACCTACGCAAAGGGGGTTTTCCGGGGGTTACAGATATAATTTGGAATTTATGTGCACACTAATAATTCAGTTTCTAAAAAAATTAAGATTACTTTAAAGAAATCATGATTATAAAGTTATTCAGATTGATCTTTCTAAAGGAGGACCAATTGGTTTTAGATATGTTAAAAGATCATGCTACATAGTTAATCCACACTATACACCCATATTTAATATATGTTATTTGATTGTATTGACATATGTGACTATTGAGGGTTTAATTACGAACTAATGTAGGAAAATAGCTTTAATCTTATGTTATAATTGATAGATAAGGTTGATATAAATCTATTTAGAAATGATAACAATATGTTGAGCTCTTAAGGTTATAATATATAATTGAAGAATATATATATGACCAAAGTGGGAGATTATTGGAATTATTTACAATATTTGAGTACATATATTATTTAGTAATTGTGTATTAGTTATTATTATATAAAGATTAAAGTCATTTAAATTGATCTATTAAAATGTAAAGGTTATGGGCTTATTTAGACCTCTATAATAAATATGGGGATATATTTATGTAGAAACATAAATATCATTTACTATTTCGTTGATGGGACGGATAGTAAATATGTATATTAGGGTTAGGTTCTTAACCCATATAGATAGCCTACCTATTATGTTTCTCACATCAAACAAAAGGTAGATGTTTGTTCATCTCTCAAGAACACTCAAGAGCTATCGATATAGGGCTAAAGACTTAAACCCAACCCACATTAGACATTCCAATACAAGTCCAAATCCAGAACTATGAGATCCAAGATCAAGAGAGAAGATCCGAAGAACAACGAAGAACGACTTAATAAACCGTTATTCATTTCAGATTAAGGTATGTTTCCGCAACTATAGAATACCTCAATTTATCAAAATAAAGTATTAAAATTATAGAACTAAAAATAAAAATTTAGATTAAATATTATAACATTGACGGCTTGAATTTAATCATAGGATGATGTAGCGACTTTCTAGTGGATTATGATTCGTTAAATTGTCCTGAATTTATTTTTCCTAAATTTGAACTTTAATTAAAAAACCTTGGAACATCTTTTATGATCCAAAAATTATGTGGTGATGATTTAAAACTCGTTTAAATAATTTATAGTCAATTGTGTTGTTGATTGAGCAAATTGGTAAAAAATTGTGAAAATTGTATAAAATCGGGTTCTTGATTGATAATAAAATTTTAATGGTTTAAAGTGAGATTTGTTGCTTCAGTTGAGTTTCTATGAATGATTTAGAACAGGCCTGAGCCGATTCAGACCCTTGATTCGTTAATCGGATATTTCTAGTTACCTTCTCCCTTGTGTTAGCGAACTTTAGTACTTATATGCATGTTGATTCACAAGTTCAGTATGTTGTAGACATATTTAAATTGTATGAGGGTGTATATATTAACAAGACATAATATCCTAAAACTTGATTGAGCTTGATAAGTTGAATAAGATCCCATATGTTTATGTGATAGGATATTTCTTGTGTTCCATAATATGTACACTTCTAAATGTTGCATATGCTTAAACACTAGTTGAGCTTTAGAAGATGAACAAGATCATGTTTATATTATAGGATATATCATATATATGATACAAATGATAACTTATCGAAGGGCTAGAAAAGCGACACGTGGATGTTGAAGATGAAACCATGAGAACTAGTTTTTCTGTTTTTTTAAAATTTACTAATTCCATCCTTGAACCTTGTTTAACTTCTATTTGAACACATGTTTTTCTTTTATGTCTAATATGACCTACGCCAAATAGATTAAGGAATTTTAGGGTATATCCTGAGATTTCCTTTCAGTTGGAATATTTATAGAATGAATGAGCTAGACTCAATTTCTTATCTCTCATCTCTCTTTGGTGTAATATTTTATTGTCTAACAATCTTCTCCCATCTCTTCTTACCGTGAATCAAACCATTTGGTATTAGAGCTAACAATCTACGATGGTTGAGACTCACCATCAGTCGAATAACGAAACGTTGTGCGCTACCATTGAAACTTTGAATCAAACCTTAAGCGAAATACAGAACAACTTCAATCAGCGAGTGGATTCACGGAAGGTATATTTGGACACTTTGAAGAATGCCTTGAATCACTCTCTTCCAAACCCAATCGAGATCCTACCTTCGAATCAAAAGGATCGTCGAGAGGACCCCTACCAAGGGAAAGACAATATATCCCTCCAACTCGTCTAAAGAAAGTGGACTTTCCAAAATTGTATGGATCGGACGTGGAAGGCTAGCTGATTTTCGCCGAGCAGCTCTTAAGAGTCAATCGCACCTCAGATGCTACTAAGGTGGACATAGCTCCAATCCACTTTAGTGGTGATGCAAGAACCTAGTTTGGTTCTTACTTACAAACGAGGTCATTGATAGTTTCCTTTACATGGGACAGCTTTAGGAGTGATCTATTGCAATAATTTGGACCATCAGTTCACGAGACGCCGATGAATCAACTTATGAACCTGAAACAAACATATTTTGTGAAAGAATATAATGTTAGGTATATGTCTATCTCTCAAAAGTTAATACAGATGCCTAAAGAGTACGTTATTGAATGTTAACTTAGTGGCATAAGAGAAGAAATTGATAATAATATAAGACTAATGGTTTACCAATCCCTGAATGAAGCCATGGAAATAACTAAAGTGCAGGAGTATACGTACCGATCGATGATAAACAGTGATCACCTATATAGCCCTAAACCTCCCTATTGCCTAAACCACCCTACTCTAAATCAGCCTGGTGTTTACCCCAAAAAAAAATCAGCCTGGCCGAGCCCTTCTAAATCAACCTATTCTAGAAAAAAAATTAATCACACCTTATACTCCTATAACCAAAACATTTCCACCTGATCAAATGAAACCAATGGTCCACTTGAGTATGGATGAGAAGAGAAAAAGAGGCTTATGTTATAATTGCAACGAAAAATAGGATAGGACGCAAAATGCAAGGCCAAATTGTTCATGGTCTTGACTAGAGATCTAGAGGCTTGGAATTTAGCGATACCTGAAAATCATGAAATTGATTCCACTACCTACCCATCTCAACCAGCCTCAATCGATGAACCATCCATTTCTTTACATGCTTTCACAGATTCCAAGCATTATCAAACCTTGCAGATTTTAGGCTTAGTGGGTCTTCTTCCTATGATCTTCTCATAGATACGAGAAGTACACACAATTTTATAAATAGAAGGATTCTAAATAATATTAACCACCCCCACACAACCTACCCAAGCCCTTTCCGCGAAGGTTGCTGATGGTTCCAACATACTTAGTACATGCTATTGTCACAATATGTAGTGGACCATGAATGGAGAAGAATACATTGCAGACATGAAAGTATTGGCTATGTACGGTTATGATATTGTTTTGGGAATAGAGTGGCTGATCACTCTAGGCCCATCTTTCTAGGATTTTGAGAAACTAACGCTATCCTTCAGCAAGAATGGCACTTCTACTCTTTTGGAGGGTGTCAGTCATGTTCAGATTGAGGTGATGCAAGAAACACAACTATCTAAATTGATGAAAAAGGGGAACAATGTTGCACTGGTATAAATGAGGAATTATAGTGGTGAAGGGACAATTCTTTTCATTGATGGCAACAACTATAGAAAAATTACACACTGAACTCCAAAGGATGTTGCAGGATTTTGGAGATCTATTTCTAAAGCTAGTGGAACTTCCTCCAATGAGAGAACAAGATCATCATATTCCTCTTAAAGAGGGTACTGAGCCTATTTGTCTCAGGCCCTATAGATATCCAGCTCTACAAAAGACCGAGATTGAACAGATGGTGGAAGAAATGTTGGATAGCAGAATCATCCGTGCAGTCATAGCGCGTTGCGGTCCTAGTTGTTTTAGTCAGAAAATTGACTTATCGTGGAGGCTGTGTATTGATTACAGAAAGCTAAATGCAATCACAGTCAAGGATAAGTTTCATATACCCATCAATGAGGAGTTATTGGAAGAGTTACATGGCTTAGAGTTCTTTTCGAAGTTGGATTTTAGGTCTGGCTACCATCAAATTCGAATACATCCCCTTGATTGTCACAAAAAAGGTTTTAGAACTCACGAAGGATTATATGAATTTCTAGTGATTCTTTTTGGACTCACTAACGCCCCCTCTACCTTCTAGAGCCTTATGAACTCCATTCTCAAACCATTTTTAAGGAAATTTATCCTAATATTTTTATGATATCTTAGTATACAGATCAACATTGAGAGACCATCTGGATCATATGAAACAAGTTTTGAAGACATTAAGGACACAAATTATTAAGTGTGAATTTGGTTGTGAACAGATTTCATATCTGGGTCACATTATAAATAAGCAAGGAGTTGTAGAAGACCCAGATAACCTGAAAGGTATGAACACTTGGCCAATTCCACAATCAATTAAGCAACTGAGGGGATTATTGGGTCTCACGGATATTACCGTAGGTTCATCAAGAGGTATGCAATTGTGGCTAAGCCTCTAACCAATATATTGAAAAAAGGTAATTTCAGGTGGGATAATGAATCTATAGAAGCCTTTCAACTATTAAAATGGTTAATGATGTCACCACTAGTCTTAGCATTATCCAATTTTAACATACCCTTTGTGGTGGAGTCGGACGCTAGTGGTCAAGGAATTGGAATTTTACTTATGCAGAAAGGGAAACCAATTACGTTATTAGTAGAGCATTGATATTGAAAAGACTTCATCCTCTATATTTGAAAAATATTAATGTTATAGGATCGACTTTATCGATAGAGACGGGGATCTGGATAGTAATGAAGGCTTATGAAAAATGGTTTGAAAGAAATTTTGTTAGAGATTTAATTCGCTTTCTATTCTATGCAAACTCTTGTAAACACTTGAAACAGATTCAAGGTGGAATTGTTTACTTGGGTTTAAAGCTCAAGATGAAGAATGAAAAGATGATAGAAATGAAAGAACACAGCAGTTTGTTTATGGATGTTCGGAGAAACTCTCCTACGTCACTCCTTCTTCCAACCACCGGAAGGATTCACTATAATATGATTAGAATCAAATACAGTTTGCACACAATTAGCTCACTATTGAACAGAACACCTCTGTTCAATTTACAAGATAAAGAATATCACTCAGCTAATGGTGTTTTTTGATTCCAGCTCTCTCTTGATTTATACACAGTACAATCAAGAAAGCAGCTTCACAGTATGAATATTCAAAGGCTTGAATTCAGTGAGCAAGATGATAGAGAGATTGTCTCAATCAGTTTTTTAAGAATCCGATCCTTGGTCCGTTGT
>NW_025919334.1:0-19007 GCF_907164915.1 Impatiens glandulifera
TTTAAACACGGTCATCTTCTTTCTAAGTACTTGGGTTTTCCTCTAGGAGCCAACACTAGTTATAAGGAAATATGTAAGACCGCTAGAATTGGCACTTTGAAAAAATAAACTTTTCTCTAAGGACGATAGACTTATTCTCGTGAAGAACTTTCTTGCCATAATTTCCACTTTCATTATGTCTCTCTTCCCGATTCTAGTCTATATGGCGAATAAAATTGACTTTCTCTAGGATATATTAACGTTAGAAGAGTCATTCATCTAGTTTGACGGACATTACAAAACTTAGCATCTTTGAAGTGGTATTGGAATCGATGACATCTCTCTTTTTAACATTTCTCTCTTTTGTAAGTGATGGTGGAGGCTTAAATATGAGAATGACAGTTTTCAGAAAAATATCGCCATTTCCATGTATGGACATCGCGATAATAAATGGATGTATATTTCAGGGAGATCTCATAAGAGTAGTAGCCTCTTAGACACATTTTTTTAGAAAGACGACGTAGCGTAATTAAATAAAAAGTCACAAAAGGGCAAATGAGTTACATGAGGTCAAGGGTAAGAAAATAAAACAAACTGAATGAATGACAACAATGAGGAACAAACAAAAACAAATGACAATTGGTAATTGACAATTAAAACGCCATGAAATTAGTGGTCATGGTGACTTCTCGTAAGAAATGTTTCAATTTTGATAGATTAACCAATTCTTCTCGCATGTGTGAATATGCCTCCACGTTCGGATGAGGGAGTTGTCGTCGGTGATGATATCATTCTAGACTGTATCTGCATTGTTGCGGACTCTTTAAAAGGCTTTAGCATTTCTCTCCATCCATATGTGAGAACCAATGTTGACGAAAAAACACTTGAAGCTATTAAAGTTGAAGTTGTTGCCCTTGGTCTTGATGATGGCGAATTCTTTGATGTCGGTTCATTCATTTGGGAAGCTAAGGAGGCCCATTGATGTGGAGAATCTACTCCAAAGCAAGGAGGCAAAAGGACAGTTCCCAAGGAGGTGTTTAATGGACTCCTCATTTCCCAAGTAAAAGAGGGAATTAGGATCCGGGATGCTCATGTATTTAAAGACAAACAACATCGGCTTCACTCGTAGCAAGTTAGACTCTTCAATAATAAAACAACTTACGGACAGTTTGTGTTAATAATTTTATAATTTATTCTATTATGAATTGTCTTTTTAGTAGTTTTTATTAAATGCATTTTTTTTTCTATTTTTTTTTTTTATTTTTTGACCTATGTATTGAACTATGCATCTTTTTATTTTTTTTTTTTTTTTTTAACTATGTATTAAGCTATTCCTAACTTCAGACAATTCTTAGGATTACAATATATATACCTAATTTAAAGTTAAATTATTTATTACTAACTTTAGAATATATTAATTATGTTTATACAGCATTTGATTTTTTATTTATTGTAATTAGATTTCTTTTTCATAATATCATTAATTTACAATATTTTAAGATGCAAAGATTTTTCATTTCAAGATAATAACCTCCAGTACCGGTTAATTATATATTTATTTTATCCAGCATTGCAATGTTACTAATTGACTATACAAGATCAATGGACATTCTCACTCTGGATGAACTAAATATTTAAGTTTATCTAACATTACAAAGTAATAATCCAATATTTTAACTTTTACATCCACCCAAAATATATTATATTATTGTAACTCTTATTATATGTATTTGAGATTATTGGAATTTTTCTTTCAATGCCTAGGAAACTGTTTCCAATTAGTGTGAAAAGCTTGGAATTAAGATTTTATTATGGAATTCAAAGTGAGGTGATTTAAGTGAGTAGACAACCATATAAATTTAGTTTACCATCTTTTTTTCCGGAAACATTGAATCATACTTTGTAGGTTTTTTTTGACACATGTCACTTGAAAACTAGCTAGTTTACTTTTGTTTACTTTTGTACTATGAGAAACTTAGGTCTGGTTCGAATTTGGGTTATTGTAATAACCTAGAGGGGAAAATAAATAATGATTGGTAATGATTTTGAGATAGTGAGAATAATTTTGATAAAATTATTTAAAGGATATTAAAAATAATAAAAAAATAATAAATAGTAATTTAAAATAAAAGGTATTTTAATATTTTGGGTAATGAATTGAGTGATATGATTGATAAGAGGGGAGTGAAAAGATGTTTGAGTGGGTTGGATTATTTAAATAACCCCAACGAACAAGGCCTTATTATTAGTATTCCACACTCAATTCTACTTTGTTCTGGTATTAAAAAATAGCTTTGATTAGTTATTGAAAAGCCATTAGTTTGAAGGATAATATACATAGATTGGGATCATAATTCAAAAATAATAAATGATATGCACAATTTTATCCTATATTAAAATAAAAATACTTTCATTTTAATTTAAATAATTATTTTGTATTTTAACTTTAATATTTTAACGTTAAATTTAATAAAATATTTAATTTTCAATTCACATGGGACTAATAAGTAAGACAATGTTTTATAACTTGATTTACCATTTAATTTAATATATTAAGGACTTATTTGAAATAAGTATACACATATTTATAATCACTTATTTCTATATACTTAAGTAAAAACATGTTAAAAATAATAAATTAAATTTATATATATATATATATATATATATATTCCTATTATTTTTTCATTTTTTTCTAAGTACAAATAAAATTTTCTTATTATTATTTTTTATCATAATTTATTTGATTATTTTTAAAAGATTATTTTCAAACATTATAAGATATAAAAGATATAAAACATAGGAAATTAGTATTATATATATAAAGTCATATTATTTTATCATTATTTTCACATTACTAGTATAACTTTTCTTTTTCTTAAGATATAAAAGATATAAAACAGAGAAAATTAGTATTATATATATAAAGTCATATTATTTCACCATTATTTTCACATTACTAGTATAACTTTTATATAAAAGATATAAAGCAGAGGAAATTAGTATTATATATATAAAGTCATATTATTTTACCATTATTTTTACATTACTAGTATAACTCTTCTTTTTCTTATTTTTTTATCATAATTTATCTGATTAATTTTAAAAGAATATTTTCAAACATTATAAAATATAAAATAGAGATAATTTGTACTATATAAAATTGTATTATTTTTTCATATTTTTCTCATTACAATACAAGTAAAACATATTTACTTCCTTTTTTTATCCTAACTAAACTGATTATTTTTAAAAAATTATTTGTAAATATTCTAAAATAAAAATATGTTATATATAAATTAATTATAAAATAAAAAACAATAAAGTATATATATATATATATATATATATATATATATATATATATATATATATATATATATATATATATATATATATATATATTATTAACTCTCGTCACATTTATTTATATATAATCAAATCTCTTATTTAAAAAATATTAATTTTATAAAATATTAATATTACTTTTAAATTTAATAAAATTAATGCTATATATAAAATTATATTATTTTTCTAATTTTTCTCTTTATAAATAAAATAAATTTTCTTTTTTTTATCATAATTTATGTTATTATTTAAAAAATTATTTTCAAATATTATAAGATAAATATATAATTATATATAAACTAATTGTAAAATAAAAAAAAAAGTAGATAAATATATATATATATATATATATATATATATATATATATATATATATATATATATATATATTAATTTAACTCATTCTAATTTAATATTACATCTAAAAATATATTAATATTCATTTTAATAATTTTTTATTTAATATATTAAATTTATACTTTAATATATTGAGTTTATTTATAATTAATAAAGAAAGGTATAATAGTTTGATATACTTTTTTAAATATTAATTTTAGATATTATCAAATTAATTGAAATATTGAATACTTAAAGTTAAAATGTTTTTGTTTGTTAATTCAACTAGTATTTATATATTTTGTGCATTTACACGAATAATAATATAAAAAACCGTGAAAAAAATATTACTTTTAAAATGTGATAATATTTTTTATTTTATTTTTAACCGTTTTAAGTTTATGAACAGTTAAACTAACAATCCTACTAAAGTATCGAATTACTTTCACATTACAGAATGATCTCTAAAACAATTGATATAATTTGATTTCTCAACTCAATTAATTTGACCTTTAGAGTCCACTTTTCCTCATACTACGAATAAAAAAATTAAAAAATAATAATTTAAATATATTAATTAAAATAAAATAACTGAATTTAAATAGGAAAGTAAATTAGTTTGAAAAGGTTAAATAAAAAAAAAAAAGTATTTAGAATTGGTCTAAAATGTGAAAGAAATTTAAGCAAATTAGAGTGTAATGGAGTCCCACTCACGGCCCATCTTTTCTCACTTCTCTCTCTCATACACTTCTTCTCTCTTTAAACGGTAGAATGTTTCTTCTTCTCAATATTCCCCCAAACCACAATGAAACCAAAACACCATCACATATCCGTAACCGCCAATGGCTGCTCGACAACCGAAACCTGCATTTCTACCTCCTCCCCGCCTCCGTCGTCGCCCCGTAACCACCAGCTCGACTCCGATCATTTCCGTCGGCGGCGGCGCAGTCCTTCCAGATCGCGGTCATTTTTCAGCCGCCGTAGCTCCCTTTACTTCCTTCTCTTGCCTCTTCTTCTGTACACATGCGAATTTTTCATGTGCATCGGTCCTTTCTACTCCGTAGTAGTGCACCCTAATCCTTTGCCCGGTTCAGTCTACCGGAGCCAGGAACTCTTCCAGAGACTCTGGAACGATATTCAGTCGGAAAATTCCTCTACCATTCAGGTTTGTTTCTGCAATTCATTCTTCTCATTCCACTTTTTTCTATTTTATTTTATTTTATTTTATTTGTTTACGGTAGTATTATTGAGAATGCCAGATACCTGAGAAATTGAAAACTGTAGTAGGACAGAGATAGCAGCAATAAATTGAAGTAAATGTCAAATCACCTAATGAACTTTTACTAAATGATTAAATTGGCTCCAAACTGTTGAAAGGGTCATCTAAAAGAGCCTGTTTGATGTTGGTTAGGTTATTTTGGGTTTTTGTAAAAAAAAAAAAAACTTCATTGATAAAATTGTTAATTATTTGATTTTTAATTTATTAAATTAATATAATATTTTTTTAAAAAAAAATTAATTATAAAAAGTATTTTTATTAATAAAATAAGTAATTTAATAGTTAAAAGGAGAGTTATAGGATAGAGATAAAATTTATAAATAAATATTTTTTTAAAAAAAACTCTCAAACCAATATCAAACAATCTTAAGGGCTAAGAAATTTATAAGTTTTTTCTTAAAAAAAATCTATTTTAAAAATTTTGAAAAAAAATCAATTTTTTGGATTAATTTCAAACACTATATATTTTTTATTTTATTTTCCCTTCTTTTTTTAGATTAATAAATAATAATTTTAATAAATATAAAGAGTGGTTAAATAAAAAAAATGATAGTTATATTTTAGATAAAAAAAAAATTAAAACAACATAAAAACTCAAAAGATCAAAAAATATTTTAAACTTATATCCTTAACTTATCATTAGAAGTTTGTTTGATTTTGGTTATATGGAGGTTTTGTTTGGGGTTTTGTTCAACCTATAATATTTTTATTATTATTTTAAATTTTATACAGTAAAATAAGAATGTTTTAGTATTTTAATTGATAAGGTAAATAATTTGATTGTTAAAATAATAATAATAATAATAATGTATTAGAAAAAGATTTATAAAAAAAACTAAATAAAATTCTAAAACCAATATCAAACTATCTCTATTATATCAGATAAGACACTATTAATCAATTTTGTTTTATATATATATATATAATAAAGGGATTTGATTAATGAAATATGTAAATGTTGAGAATTAGATGAACATCTTAAGAGTTGAAGGGCTACAATAAGTTCAGGGTGTTCTTTGACCTTTTGTTTCTATATATTCAAAGTTTGTGGCCCGCTTGTCGTGCAGATCACTATTTTTTTCATTTCCTCTAATCACGGTGCTTATTTTTTAGGTCAATTTAAATTTACTTTTCAATTATCTTAATTAAGAATTATCCTTAATATCATGATCCGAACATTAAAATAAAATCATTTGTAACTCATATTAAAATAACACAAATATTTATATTTTCTTTTACTAATCTATGTATGCTTTTTTGTAGAATATCTTTACCAAGAAAATTAATATAATTATTTGGCAAAATATGGTTACAAAACTTTTTTTGGTAGCTTAGTCTAAAATTTGTTTGTCTCATAATAAATCTCCAATATTTTTATAGAAAAAAAATGTATTATAGGCTATTGTGTATAAAAGTAGTTCATCATTAATTATTTGGGAAATCTAGCCTAGGGAAGGGTTGAAAGCAAGTTTTAAATATCTTATACCTTTATTAGGCCTTCTCATACATTTGCTTGGGAATGGTTGAAAGCTAGTTTTAAATATTGCTTGGGAGTATGAAAAACAAATATTTATTATGTATATTTTATTAAGATAAATGTTTATGTATAAATTATAATTTTTAACTAAAATATGTATATTTTTAAAATTTTAACCATGTTCGGTTAGTAAGTTTGATGGTACGACCACTACTAAACCAGTCAACAGTTTTTAAGGCATCTTTGTTATAGTGTTTGGCTTCACATATGGGCATATGGCATTTCTTAAACAAGTAAAACTGTATTTTATTTTTATTTTTTTCAGTTAGAGTCTGTTTGGAGATACAAGAGGAGAAAGCTGAAGGAAGAAAAGCTATGTCCAAAGATGAATACTGAAATGACTTTTGGTAACTAATTAAAACATTCTCTCTCATTTTTTTGTGAAGAAAAAAAGCTTTCATTTCAGAAATTTTCTCTAATTTCAGGCAATGGCACGAATGGGCGTTATTTGGTTGTTGAAGTCAACGGTGGCCTCAATCAACAACGCTCAGCTGTATGTTTTTTTTTGTGATTCTAAATTTGTTTGGTTATGTATTTGTTCTTCTGATCTCTCTGATTTTTTGGGTTTAATGAGTAGATATGTAATGCTGTGGCTGTTGCTGCGCTTCTAGACGCGATATTAGTCATCCCTCGTCTCGAGTTCCATAATGTTTGGAGGGATCCAAGGCAAGTATATATAACCTTGCCATAATACCCTTTATTCCTTAATTTAAAAGACGAGAATTTAACCTCTTTTACTTGAGTTGTCCATCTGCTGTAAATGAGTTTCTAAACAATTGTATAGACCTTATTTGAAAACACTTTTGCTATTGAATTGGATCCTCATTTGGCTAAATACATTGCTAGATTTACTTAAAAAAGAGTGCATTTGCAGTAATTTCTTATCCTTATAAATAACTAATCTTCCTTTCATCTTTTCTTGTTCTACTGGATTATAAATATCAAAACTCATTTGTTTTGTTCTTTTTCTTCATACTCAGTGTGTTTAGTGATGTTTATGACGAGAGTCACTTCATAGAACTTCTGGATGGTTTGGTTAAAGTGGTTCATGATCTACCTGAGGAACTAATGGAAGTATATGATTCTAATATCAGCAACATACCAACTACACGTGTCCACGCTTGGGCTACAGCCAAATATTATCTTGAAGAAGTCAAGCCTATCCTCAATAAGCAGCAGTAAGTGATACCGTTTTTTATTGTATTCATCTCGTGTATCTAATTGAACCTAAGAAACATAAGACATTATCTCGTGATTTGGTTTGCTTGTTGAATTTTTGTTATGTTGTTTTGTCAGTGAATCTGGATACATAAAGTCTTAATAATTGTTTGTTAATTTATTGGATGCAGGGTTATCAGAATTGCTCCTTTTGCTAATAGATTGGCAATGAAGGTTCCACCCCATATTCAGCTTCTAAGATGCCATGCAAATTACAAGGCATTGAGATTCTCTCCTAAAATATCTACACTTGCTAAGAGAATAGTTAGTAAAATGATGGAGAAGAGCTCGAGTAAGAGTGGCAATTACATCTCAATTCACCTTCGATTTGAGGAGGTATGAGCTTACTTCATTTCCCCTTGAATGTTTTATTTCTTATGTGTAACAAGTTACCTTGTGATTGTTATAAAAAAAAAGGATATGGTAGCTTTCTCATGTTGTGTATACAATGGAGGAGAGGCTGAAAAATCTGCTATGGACTCAATAAGAGAAAAGGGTTGGGGAAACAAATTCAAACGCAAAGACCGGGTCTTTTCTCCTGGTTTGAATCGGGTTGATGGAAAATGTCCTATGACTCCTTTGGAGGTTTGTTTATTTTTGAAAGCAAGAATTTTCCTTAAAAAGTGGATAAAATATGTAAAATGTTGTATCAGATGATAACAGAAATGTTTTTCTTTGTCAGCTAGGTTGGAATGATGCTTCGGGGTATGGGATTTGGAAATGACACTCCTGTTTATTTAGCTTCAGGGAAAATTTATCAAGAAGAACTATATTTGGCTCCTTTGAAGAAAATGTTTCCTTTGCTTCAGTCCAAGGAATCACTAACCTCCACTGACGAACTTGCTTCATTTGAGGTGTGTTATTATTCATTCAACAACTCCACCATAAAGCCACCACATGATGAATTTGTTATTTCTTGTAATAGGGTTATTCCTCTAGATTGGCCGCATTAGACTACATGGTGTGTTTATCTAGCGAGGTATTTGTTACCACACAAGGCGGCAACTTTCCACATTTCCTTATGGGCCACCGAAGGTTCCTATTCAATGGACACGCAAAGACTATCAAGCCTGATAAAAGCAAGCTTGTTCTTTTGTTTCAGGACATGAACATCAGGTACCAATACATATAAACACTTTATTGTGAAATTGAGTATACAAGGGGTTGACTGCATGCATTTACCAAATGGAAATTCACCTTTTGTTTTTGTTGCTATATATTTGTTTTTTTATAGTTGGAATGGTTTCAAGGATGAGTTGGGAAAGATGCTAGATGAAAGTGATCGAAAAGGAATAATGGTGTCTCGAGTTGGTAAGAGCAATAGAAAAGGTTCTGTTTTCTCGAATCCCTTGCCTGAATGTAAATGCCTATGGGAATCAAGAAATTCTTCATCCCAATTGGATGAGATATAGTGAACCAAACATATAAATTAGGATTTCTACCGGAAATACAAACTTTGACGTTTTTCTACCGGATTTTGTTTATACATTTATAAGTCGCCGCCTAATTTAACTCGAGAAATTAGGAAAGAAAAGTTTAGTTTAAACTTTTTAGCTTTTATTTTTTAGAGATTTTTGATTGGTTCAATGTTTATTTACTTGCTGGAAAGAATTTCGGCACTGCGGCCGTCCAAATGAACTATATTCTGAAGTTGCTAGTTTCAAACATTACATCACTGAGAAACCTTCAAGCATGATTTGAGATAAAATCAACTCCTAATCAAGCTCCAAGGGTCATGTCTAATTTTGTTCTTAAATGATATATGCTTCTAAATCTTACATTGCATGACTATAAAGTAGAATATGAGGTCTTCATGAGCATATCTGTCAATGAGCAAACCTGTCAATTTGATAATGAATATTTTAATATATCAATTTAAATTATTATTTTTATAAATTCAATTATTTATATTTATATGTTAATATTAATATTTATTATTGTATTCTATTTCACATTTTCTTATTATTATTTTAGTTTAGTTTAACTTTCTATTGGGTGTGTATTTTCACATCAAATTGTTCATATATAATGGATGATTATATTGTGTGTAATGTAAATTGGACTTGATACATTGAGTCATGTCACAATTTAAAAATATTTTTTTAAGATGTGACAATATGAATTTAATTCCATACCTAAACCATATTGGACGTTTCTAATAATACATGATTGGGAGAAATTTGATAATTTGATTCTTAATAAAATTTTGAGATTAAAGTAAAACCAACGAGGTTCAAATCAGTGTATTCGAACTGCGATTGATAATCCACCCACGAAAGACCATGATTTTTGGGAGGTGTAGTCAAGAAGGGCACACGAGACGTAGCAAACAATTTCCGGAACAAAATCGTCAATAATTTGAAAATAAATGATTGTAATATTTTTTTTATGTATTATTAAGTTATTGTTATGAATGATGATTTAAATTTATTAGCATTTACTAATTATGTGGGGGAATGAAATAAATATTTATTATTATATTAAAAAATAAATAGTTAAATTAAAAATAATTATTTAAACAATAATATTAAAATATAAATAATTAAATTTATAAAAAAATAATAATGTAAATATTAATATAAAATATAAATAATCAAATTATAAAAAAATAATTTAAATTGATATATTAAAATATAAATTATCAAGTTTATAAAAATAATAATTTAAATTTATATATTAAAACATAAATGATAAATTTATAAAAACAAAAATATATATATATATATATATAATATAATATAAATGAATTAAAAAAAACAGAATTTGAAAAAAGAAAAAAGGAGTAAGAGCATCTTCAGCGCATGACCTGTGCCCGCATCAGACAACGTGGAAAAGGGTAGTGCCCGCATCAGACATCAGACAACGTGGAAAAGGGCAGTACCCGCATCAGACAGCGTGGAAAAGGGCAGGTCATTTCTTTTTTTTTCTTTTTTGCACTGTATATAAAAGTAAAAGGAGGGCAGTGCCCTTTACCGTTATGCCCTCTGACATTTTCATCATTATATAATATAATATATTATATAATATAAGAATATTAGTTATATATTTAATTATACTATTTCTTCCTATTATTTTTAATTAACATTAAATAAATATATATTCTAAAATTTTACTATAATATAAGAATATTAATTATATATTTAATTATAAAAATATTTTAATATATTTTAAATTATAAAAATATTTTAAGTTATAATTACACTAACATGTTTTAAGGGTGAAATTCTCAAATTTTCTTATAATATATATAATATAGAATATTACTTATATATTTAATTAATAAATATATATTTTAAATAAATTAATATATTTTTTTATTAATTATATTAACACGTTTTAAGGGTTTAAATTCTCAATTTTTTATAATATAGAAATATTAGTGATAATAGTATAAATTAGTTATTTATTTAAAATAGCATAAATAAAATTCACATTTAAATTATTTAGATAGGATGGTGGACGGAAGCATTGGAGTGTTTTGCCCAAGTACAACATGTGCCTGCTTTCTACTAAGGTGGAATATTGATTTGACAAAATAAGAAGGCATAGGTCTTGTGCGCTGCTGATGCTCTAATAGGACAGGGAATTTGGGGAGGGGATGATGTGGCATCACTGGTTAGAAAAAGTAAAAAGTGTGAGGAAAGAGAGAAGATAGAGAAATTATTTTATTTTTTCGACCAATCAAATTGCGATATGTCATTCTCTGTCCCATTCTTTCACTCAAATTCTCTAACTCAATCATTTCTCTTAAAAAATGAATCCATAATAGTTTGGGAATTCATTCGAGATCAAGCCATTCGTTCAAGTTTGAACGAAGGGTATATATCATCATTGTTTCTTTTTTAAACTCAAAATGTCAATCAAACTCTCTCACTATATTTCGATCGCTTTTTGTCACTCTCTTTTCTCTTCGATGCTTTCTCCTACAAATGGGAATCCCAAAAAAGACGGTTAATTCGATACTCCTAATACATGTGGTGCCTTAATTCACTAAGAAAACGTCACATGCAGAAAGAGAAAAAAAATTAACAAATGAGGGAGATGATGCTTCACTTTTATGTATATGTGTTACTTCATAAGTGTGATACAGTAGCATCGTATTAATCCAAAAAGACTGCCTTCATAGAAGAAGAAGGGATTTCAAAGAGTTCATGCTCAAGATCCTTTTTATGTTAGAGGAGATTTTTTTTTACTTATTATAGGATAGATCTAATTAACTTGAAAACAAAACAACTTATTATTCTTAATTATTCTTAACTGTGCACACTCCCTTCTATTTAACGGAGTAACATAAAAGTCAGAGTCATCCTAAGTGCCAAATAATGTGATATATTTATATCCACCATTCTATTTATCTAACTTCTCATCTAACTCCCCAAAACTTCCGTACTGCCTTGCTACTTTTGTCGAAGCCTCCAACCAGTTGCTGAGCTGGACCCCATATATATCATTACTTTTATCCCTTTAATTAATTAATTTATTATTATATATTTTTATTTTAGATATTATTATTATGAGGATTAATAGAGAGCGACGTTGGGAAGCGACTCCTCAACGACCTCCAGCCTGTCTGCCAGAGTGGAAAAAAAACACATTGGATTAAAGAGAGAAAAAAGGGCGCGCTCTTCTTCAGTTTTAATCAAATCATAGTCAGACTATGATCAGATCAAATCAAAGTATTCTCTTATCAAAAAAATCACACAAAACGAGTTTTAAATTTCTCTCTCAATGAGAAACTCAAATCGAAGTAGACGACGACCTAAAAGACGACTACAACGAAGAATACCACCGAGGAAAAAACCACCGTGAAGTCCACTACGAAGAAGGCGACTATCGCGAACAAGATAACCACGAAGATGACAATCACCGAACTAAACTGTATTGTTATTTTTAACTTAAACTATAATGTATAAACTTAAGGTGAAGTGTAATGTCTAAACTTTAATATTATTTTAAAACTAAAGTGTAATATCTAATAAACCGAGGTAAAATATTGGTAATATTAGTTTGTTTGAAACAAAATTGTCTGAAACATTCCATATTGAGACTGAAATGGTCCAGAATATAGCCATGTTGAGGATGAAATGGTCCAGAATATTTCCATGTTGGAGACGAAATGATCCCTAACATGGTCATGTTTGTGACCAATTGGACTATTTTCAATTCATTTCCAATATAATGTATCAACCAAACAAAAGAATTAATTTTCAATATAAACAAATGATATTAATTTACAATTCATTTCATATATAATTTAGCAACCAAATAATGTTACAATGTTACAAATGGTATTAATTTACATTTTCTAACAATGTAGAAACTTTCTTAAATTTTCAGGAAATTGGATATTCTCACCTAAGGTCCTGGGTTCAAGCCCGTCATGCGACAAGTTTTGTGCCTGGATGGTTAAATGGTTTAGTATGTTTGCAGGCTACATGCTTAACATTTGTCTCATTTCTATCCTCTCTTGTAGCCTAGCGGCAACAAGAGGTGGATATTCACCCTAAGATAATGGGTTTGAGCCCATTATGCGCCTAGTTAATTAGTTAAGTGTGTTTGCGAGTTATGTGTGCTTAACCCCTTGTGACCATATTTTTTTATATTTTCTAACATTGTAGCAACTTTCTTTAATTTTTCAGGAAATTGGTCCCTAAAATGGCCATGTTAGAGACCAACTGGTCCAGAACATGGCAATGTTTGGGAACAATTGAACTATTTTCAATTCATTTCCAATCTAATGTATCAACCAAACATTTTAAATAATTTTCAATATAACAAATAATATTAATTTACAATTTATTTCATATATAATGTAGCAACCAAACAATGTTACAAATGATATTAATTTATATTTTCTAACAATGAAATAACTCTCTTTAACTTTTCAGGAAATTGGTCGCTAGCATGTCCATGTTAGGGAACAATTGGTCCATAACATTACCATGTTAGGGACCAATTGAGCTATTTTCAACATTTTCAATATAATGTATCAACCAAACATTCTAAGTAATTTTCAATATAAATAAATGATATTAATTACAATTCATTTCATATATAATGTAGAAACTAAACAATGTTACAAATGATATTAATTTACATTTTCTAACAATTTAGCAACTCTCTTTAATTTTTTCAAGAAATTGGTCTTTAACATGACCATATTCGGGACAAATTGGTCTTTAACATGACCATGTTAGGGACCAATTGGTCCAAAACATGTCCATGTTAGGGATCAATTTGACTATTTTTAGTTCATTTCTAATATAATATATCAACCAAACAATCTAAGTAATTTTCAATGTAAACAAAAGATATTAATTTACAATTCATTTAATATATAATGTAGCAACCAAACAATGTTAATGTTACAAATAGTATTAATTTACATTTTCTAACAATGTAGCAACTCTCTTTATTTTTTTAGGATATTGGTCCCTAACATGGCCATGTTAGGAACTAATTGGACTATTTTCAATTCATTCCCAATATAATGTATCAACCAAACATTCTAAGTAATTTTCACTATAAACAAATGGTTTTAATGTACAATTCATTTCATATATAATTTAGCAACCAAACAATGTTACAAATGATATTTATTACATTTTCTAACAATGTAGCAACTCTCTTTAATTTTTCAGGAAATTAGATCCTAACATGGCAATATTTTAGACCAATTGGTCCCTAACATGACAAATCTGTTGTCGAGAGCCGATAAATGAAACACAATTAACAAATATAAAAGTGTTGAAACTAAAAATTCAAATTTTATTTGCCATGTTATGGACCAATTGGTTCCTAAAATGGTCATGTCCTTAACCAAAATGTCCTTATCATGGAAATGTTCGGGACCAATTGGTCCCTAACATGAAAATTCAAGTTTTGTCATGTTTTTTTTAAAACGCTTATTGATAGCTTTCTGAATTTATTTATAACAGTTTCTAGAAACTTATAAACACCTCATTTACCTAGAGACTCATTTGAAATCGCGAAATAAACGAATCTGTCTTTCTTACAAAACAAATATATAAAGTATTTACTATACCGTGTTTTAAAATCTCTTAACTCAGATATAGAAACCATAAATAGAAATAAAAACAGTTTCCAAATATTAAATCAAGTTCCTAGACATGTTCGGGAAAACCCTAACTACATGATGATCGTGTTCAGGAACTTACCTTTAGTTAGTGTTAGAATTTGATGTAGTGGAAGGAAACTGATTCTCCTAAAAAGTAAAAGTTAAACAATTTTAGGGTTTTAGTTCGTTAACATTGTTATTCGTCATTGATTTTAGGGCTTACCATTTTCAAAACTCGGAAGAAAGAAGGAATCGCAGAAGTTTGAAGTCGCGAAAGAAGGAAGAAGAAATTGTCGAAGTCCAAAGTCGCGTAAGGAAGAAGAAAGAAGAAGTCCGAAGTTGCGTAAGGAAGAATGAATAAGAAGAACATATGAAAATGGAGAGAGTGAGAAAGAGAGATTAAAAAAAATAAATACAAATTCTTATTATTTCTTTATTTTTTAGTCCACCATAGTTTTTTTCTATGGTGGCTGTCGGGTGGGGCGTCGCTTCCCCAACATCGCTCTCCCTATCATTTTCTATTATTATTATTATTATTATTATTATATATATATTCCGTTTATTTTTTATTAGACTATTATTATTATTATTATTATTATTTATTACTATTATTATTTTATTTATTTATTTAGAATTAGTCCGGAATATATAATTAATTTAGAATTCGGTTGTTACTAGACCGTTTTCATAACTAATTATTTATTTTAGTCTCGTGCAATGAGTCTGGTTATGAATTTCATATAATATATTTTATAAAATAGGCTCATATTTTTTTTTAAATTATAAATTTAGAGGGTGTAAAAAATAAGTGTTTACAAATATTTAAATTATAAAAAAATATATTGTATGAGTTTGAAATTTAATTTTTATTTATTTAAAAAACAATTAAAGGACATCCTTTCATTGACTGTGTATCAAACTTCAAATCCACCACTTTGAATTATCAAATATATAAATTAAGCGATGCACACAACCTAACATATAAATTGACAACATTCTCTAGGTGAAAAAAAATAGTTTCGATAAAATTATTAAGTTTTAAATAAAATTATCAATCAAATTGTATAATGTTCTACTTGAGTCTAATATTATTTAATGTGGATATACTTATTTGAACAATAATAATATTAAAAAATATGTCGATAGTAGTGATCGAGAGGCATTGATTTTTCAATGAAAGTTCATGTTCTTCCTCGAAGACTAAACAAACCACACAACTAGATGCGAGACCCACCTAATCAATTCATTTATATTTTGTTTTTTACAACCAAAATTAGTAATAATGGACATTGTCAAAAATAAATAATAAATAATTTGAATATAATTAATTATTTTAAAATAAATAAATTAGTATAATAGATAGTTGGACAAATATTAAAAAGTATATATATATATATATATATATATAATTAAATAAAAAAATGTGGTAATTAATTTTTTGTTTTATTATTTGAATATATATATATATATATATATATATATATATATATATATATATATATATATATATATACCCATTTGTATAATTTGATAGTCCATTTTTTATTAGTTCAAATCATATGATTTTATATCGGTGGATAGTATTTGGTTAATGTTGGTTGAAATGATCATATACAAATGGTCAGAGTTAAATGTCATTAAACAAGACATAACGGGGTATGAAAGTTTTGATAGACTTATTATTGTAAATTACTAACGAGTAACATTTAAAGTGATCGTAAATAAATGATCGTAGTACTATCAATAAATAAATTTAAATTG
Source organism: Impatiens glandulifera (assembly GCF_907164915.1). NCBI lineage: Eukaryota > Viridiplantae > Streptophyta > Magnoliopsida > Ericales > Balsaminaceae > Impatiens > Impatiens glandulifera. Next base: position 16,537 of record NW_025919334.1, read on the forward strand.
ATAGTTGACAAACTTGTTCAAGTGAATTATTGACAAGTAATGTTCAGAGTGATCGTATGTAAATGAATGTAGTAGTATCAATAGATACGTTTACGCGAAAGTTAACAAACTTGCTCACGTGAGTTATCGACAAGTAATATTTAGAGTGATCGTATGTAAATGATCGTGAGTACCTATTGGCCAATAAAACTTATTGTGAAAGTTATTTAAATTTTTTATGAAAGTTATTGACAAATAACATGTATTGCGATCATATACAAATGATCGTGGTACGGTTAACAAATAAGTTTATCGTGAAAGTTGATAAACTTATCACGAAAGTTACTAACAAGTAATATGTAGTGCGATCATATACAAATGATTGTGGTACTATCAATATATAGGTTTATCGTGAAAGTTGATAAACTTGTAACGGAAATTACTAACAAATAACATGTAGTGCGATCATATAAAAATGATCATGGTACAATCAATAAATAGGTTTATCGTGAAAATTAATAAACTTGTCACGGAAGTTACTAACAAGTAACATGTAGTGTGATCATATACAAATAATCGTGGTACAATCAATATATAGGTTTATCGTGAAAGTTGATAAACTTGTCACGAAAGTTATTAACATGTAACATGTAGTGTGATCATATATATTTGATCGTGGTACTACCAACACATAGATTTATCGTGAAAGTTGATAAACTTGACACGGAAGTTACTAACAAGTAACATGTTGTGAGATCACATATATATAAATAATCATGGTACTATCAACATATAGGTTTATCGTGAAAGTTGATAAACTTGTCACGGAAGTTACTAACAAGTAACATGCAGTGCGGTCATTTATAAATGATCGTGGTACTATCAACATATATGTTTATCGTGAAAGTTGATAAACTTGTCATGGAAGTTACTAACAATGAACATGTAGTGCGATCATATATATAAATCATCGTAGTACTATCAACAAATAGGTTTATCGTGAAAGTTGATAAACTTATCACGGAACTTACTAACAAGTAACATATTGTGCGATCATATATAAATGATCGTGGTACTATAAACAAATAGGTTTATCGCGAAAATTGATAAACTTGTTATGAAATGACCCGCGAAAACCTCTATTCTACCCGTTTACTGTGGTGAGCGCGTGAATGAAACCTCCAAATTATCAACTTAATCATTATCATAAGACCCATGAGAATTTTCTTTACGTCCGAAGACCCGCGAGAACCTCTATTCTACCCGCTTCCTGTGGTGAGCGCGTGAATGGCACCTCCAAATTATCAACTTATATATTATTTTTAACTTAGAAAAAAATTGTAGGTTAATTATATTTTATTATTATTATTATTTTATAAATAAATAATTAGAGGTTAATTATATTTTTATTATTATATAAATAAACATAATTTAGAGGATAAATAAATATTGAACCAACTAGTGAAAGGAAGGGTGCCCATCATCCTCTACCACCGATGAGTAGAAATTATTCTTTCAATGAATGAATGCAGTTACATTTATACTTTCTTCTCCTTCAAGCTCCGACTCACAACCTTAGCCGCTCTCTTCTCCTTCAAGTCTCATGACTGCTCATCCTTTCCCTACAGGAAGGTAAGATGGTAATGTCATATATTTTTCATGCAACTTCAATCAAACACTTCTATGTTGATTTTAAATACTTGTATGAATGTGTTACGGTCCACGAATAAGAAATTGCACCCTCCACGGTCCTATGGGGCACTCGGGCTAGAGACTCGGTCGGGAACTCTGTTTTCATAGCATAACAATATTTTAATTTTGTTTTTCTATTCCCATAAATCCGATTGTTGACTAAGTCCCTAAAAGTTGTTGTAATAGAATTATAACCGATGTACGCGTTCATTTTCGTTCCCTTCCGATTTTCTGGCGCGTGTGCCCATTTTTTAATTGGTTTGGCATACGCTCCCTTTTTTCGAATTGAATTGGCCCGTACAGGTTTTAAATCGATGCACTTGCAAATGTATCGATCTAATTGACTTGAGAGTCGCCACTTTAGTTTACTTCCCAAAGAAACTAAAGAAAAGAAAAATCAGAGATTCGTTTTAAGAGTTCGGTGTTTGGTTACGTATTAGGAAAGGGCCTACGGCGCTATGTCCTATACGCCTGTCTTTACAGACAGTCTCTACTCCTAAGTAATTGGCCATATGATGTTTGAAGGATTATTACGTTTTCGTTCTGAGTTCAGAACTTTTTTTGCTTGTGTGAAAATATCTTAATCATTTGCAAGGGGCTAGTCCTATTCATGAGGTGTTTGAAGAGGATAAAACATTGAAAGGCATTGAAGCATTGAAAAGCATCGAAGAGCATATAGCAAAGTTCTCAGGAAGAGCAAGAGTCACGATTCTAAAGGGAGGACATACAAGTGTGAACGACAAGGACAAAGTTTCGGGTTGAAGATTGGAAATATAATGCTCTTTGGACAAAGGAGAGAA
>NW_025919335.1:0-97500 GCF_907164915.1 Impatiens glandulifera
GATACGTCGAATCACCTGGAGCTCGTCTACGCACTGGAATCGCACCTAATCTTTTACAGCAGAAGAAACTGCACAGCCAGCACCTTCTTCTTCTTTGCAAATGCTGGTTTTGGGATTTCAACAGAATAATCTCTTTTGTCTCCAGAACAAGGGTGAAATCCTAATCTAATTCAAACCTAAACTAACCTAAACCAACATCTATCAATCAAAATATCCAGCCAACAGCAAAACAAAACACAATAGCAGGAACAACAAGAATAAGAAAAGCAAAACCAGGAATCAACAATAGAGAAAAAGATGCAGTTGAATCTCTAATACGTGAATGACATCGGTGTACAGAACCGATGCCTCAAACAGATTGTAACAAGCTACATTGGATTGGCGACTCACCTGAATGGAGAAAGAAAGCAGACGAAAAGGAAGAACTGAATTCGCCGATAGCGTAGGAAGTTCAGGTAGACGTTCTGCTGTTCTTCGCGTTTATTTCTTTGTCTCCTATCAATCAGTTGAATCCTTCTTCTTCTTCGACGGAACTGAAACTCGATTGTATATCTGCTTCTCCTCTCTCAAGAACTGGATTGGAACTCAAAAAAAACTGCTCTCCCCCAACTGCTCTGATCTCCCTCTTTAAAATTCACCAACCGAAAAACTGCCCTCCCAAACTCATCTTACCCTCTTTTTAATTTTATTACAGGGGTTCATTTGTAATTAGCCCAAAAGTTGAAGGGTACGCTTGGAAGAAAAGAAAAAAATATATATTTTCCCTTTTTTTTTTTCGTTTTTCTCCTCTTCCATTTTTCTTTCTTTGCACCTTCACACTAAACGAATCACCCCGGTCGCGTTTTTGCTCAAAACATTGTGAAAATTTTATGGTCAATTCTTAACACAACGAACGTGAATCTCCTTTTTGAATGAACCCAAACGGACCTTCCTATCCAAAGTTATGAGATTTTAAAGTCACCCCTCCATTTCAATCTTTTCAATCCCGCGGTTTTCACTTTCATAACTTTAATAGCCCATAACTTTGTGCACAGAGCTTTTCCCACAATGAGGTTGGTACCATTGGAAAGGCAAGACTCTTGCCTAAATCCCCATGTTCTCCTTTGCTTACGAAATGGTCCGTGTTGGTCAGGAGACTAGCCTCACAAAAACGTGTCAGTTCACGCATCACCTTCTCTGCGGGCGACTTGGACTGAGCTTCAGGGAGAACTGGGAGAAGTATTTGGTGTCGTTGGAAAGATAATTCAAAGGGATTTCCAACGGTAGCTCATACACTGAATATGGATCATTGGTGCAAAAGATATGGTTTTTAGAAGTGCAACATAGCTTCAGCTAGCTCCCAGGACTTGAATCGGTAGTTTTTCCTTCTTTTTGAGCATTTTCTGCACAAATTTGCAAACAATAACATTATACTCAAAATTCAATATTTTTCAAAACGTACAACATGAACGTGTCACGGGTTGGGAAAACAGAGTCGTTATGAAACTCGACATTTAGATCGTTATCTTTTAAGCTTTACTGGGTCAGTTTTCCACGAGGTGATTCTATTTTTGTTTTCCCGGTTCAATAAACAAACATGAGTATTATTTCGGGCCGGGTTTTTCTATTAGGTATCTAGGGTGTAAAAATGGGGTGTCTACAACCGACTCTTGGGTTATTTAGCCGCTATAAATGCTGATGCCCACCCCACTTTTTGGGCATGAATGAAAGCTTTGTGAAAGTTCTTACTCTTAATTATTCTCTCGGTCTTGAACCTCTATCTTGGACTACTAGGTGTATTCTAGTAGTATTCTCTTCTCACTTTTATTTCTTCTCTCTTTAACCTCGAATTCTCGTCTCATAATTTTTCCGTTGTGCTTGATTATAGAATTCCACACTCTGTCCCATCAATCAAAACTCGTTTCTTGAATTAAAAAACTCGGAAAGCTAAGTTATAATTTCAAGCTTAACATATTGGTATCAGAGCTGGGAAATTCTCTAAATGGTAGAAACCCGCCAGTAGACAGAAATGGAGGCGCTAAAGTTCCTAATCGAGGGATTGTCCCAACAATTAGCAGCTACACAGGCCATTTTGCACAAATATATGACTGAATCGGCTTCTATGAATGTTGCCCTTAAACAGCAGATGACCGAACTAAGCAATAATATGGACGGAAGATTCAATATGGCTGAATAAAGACTTGTAGCAATTGAAAGTGGTGCGTCGGGTAAGGGCCAAGATCCCCGCGCCGGCCCCTATGATGATGACGAGCCTTCTTTCCACGGTCCTCCATATAGTCCCCATCACCCTGGCCAGAACCGCGACAAACACTATGTTCATCCCACTCGGCTAACCAAGGTCGAGTTTCCTCGGTTTGATGGACCCGATGTTGAGGGCTGGCTGATATCCGTCGAGCAATTCTTTAGGGTGGACAAGACGAGGGATGCCACTAAACTAGAAATCGCTCCCATTCACTTTTCTAGCGAAGCAAGAATGTGGTACGAGTCATATCTTCAGAACCGCAACTATAGGGAAGCCTTGCCATGGGACGTGTTCAAGAGAGTCCTCTTATCGCAATTCGGGCCCTCTATACACGACACTCCAATGAGACCGTTAATGAACTTGAAACATGTTGGTTCAGTTCAATAATATAATCTATAATACATGTCGATCTCTCAAAAACTTTACAGCATGCCAAGGGAATACGTCATAGATTGCTACTTGTCCGGTCTGAGGGAGGAGATTACAAACTGCATCAGGTTGCGATTCCCCGACTCTCTAAACGAAGCCATGGCCATGGCTAAGGTCCAAGAAGCAACATACCGGTCCCTAATGAGTAGTGGGAACTTGTACAACGCTGAACCACCACTACTTCCCAATCCGAGCAACGTCAAACCAAGTTGGCAAAGAACGAACAAAACCCCATACATCAAGCCGAGCTCATCATATGGGTCCTCTTCAAGTGCAAACCAGGGCCATATTAAGCAATTAGACCCGGTGTAAAAGAGAAAGAAGGGCCTATGCTACACTTGCAATGAAAAATGGCAATCAAACCACAGGTGTAAATCAAAGTTATTCATGGTCTCGGCCAATGATCAAGAAGGCGCCCCATGTCTCCAACAACCTGCTCCAGAGGTAGACCTTGATAATTCTCCTTTGCAGCTTGACGCATCGGAAGAACTAGCCATATCCTTACATGCATTGACAGGTTCTAAAACCTTTCAAATGCTCTAGATTTTTGGTCAAGTTGGGAACCTACCGATTGTGATCCTAATTGATATAGGAAACACTCATAACTTCATTAATAACAGGATAATGAAGAACATTAGCCATGACATACTTCCCACCTAAGTGTTATCGGTCCGAGTGGCAGACGACTATAACCTTCTATGCTCTAGCTTTAGTCAAGATCTAAAATGGTCTATGGAAGGTAAGCTTTATCAAACAAACATGAAGGTATTGACCATGACAGGGTACGATATTGTGTCGGGAATCGAATGGCTGATTACTCCAGGCCCTTAAAAATGGAACTTCGAAAAATTAACCCTCTCTTTTGAAAAAGAAGGGATAACCACGGTCTTGCAAGGCATACCCCACACACAAATCAACTTAATGAAGGGTGATCACCTAGAGAAGTTATTAAAGAAAGGCAATGTCGCTTCCATGATCCAAATAAGAAGTGAAAACGAAGCACAATTTTTCTCACTCTCTACAAGGGCGCCAGATGATATTTCCTGACTCAGCCCAATATTCTAGCACACTGAGGACTTTCCACCCGCCAGGGAACAGGATCAACGCATCCCACTAAAGGAAGGCATAAAAGCTGTATGCATGCGTCCTTACCGATATCATGCTCTGCAGAAGACAGAAATTGAGCATTTGGTCAACGATATGCTGGACAGGGGAGTCATAAGGAGAAGCCACAACTCTTTTGTCGCCCCTGTGGTACTGGTCCGAAAGAAAGACTTATACTAGATAATGTGTATTAATTATAGGCGGCTAAACTCAGCAACCATCAAGGATAAGTTTCCTATCTCGGTCATTGAAGAATTAATGGAAGAATTGCATGGGTCTAGGTTCTTTTCCAAGCTCGATTTGCGTTCAGGGTTCCACCAAATAAGGATGCACCCGAATGACTGCCACAAAACATCATTCCGGACTCATGAAGGCCTATATGAGTTTTTGGTGATGCCATTCGTCCTAACCAATGCTCCATCCTCCTTTCAAAGCCTAATGAACACAACCCTGAAACCATTCCTAAGGAAGTTCATGCTAGTATTTTTTGATGACATCTTATTATACAGCCCGAGCTGGAAGGAACATATCCAACACTTACATAAGGTACTTTCGATATTGCAACATAACGAGTTATTTATTAACAGGGGAAAATGTTATTTTGGGTGCAAGCAAATTTCCTATCTTGGCCATATTCTTGACGAGAATAGTGTAGCCATGGATCTAGCGAAGTTAGAAGCAATGAGCACATGGCCAGTTCCAGAATCTCCTAAGCAATTGAAAGAGTTTCTTGGTCTGACCGGATACTATAAAAGATTTATAAAAGGCTACGGCTCCATAGCACGACCCCTTACGGCCTTGTTGAAAAAAGGTCAGTTTGCATGGAATAAAGAAGCTGAAGATGCATTTCTATTGTTGAAACAGCGTATTCTTTCCCCTCCGGTCTTGGCGCTTCCAAACTTCAATATGCCCTTTATAATAGAGACCGATGCAAGTGGAGTTGGTTTAGGGGCAGTATTAATGCAAGAAGGACGACCCATTTCATTCATAAGCAAGACGATTGGACCAGAGAAGTTACCATCATCCACGTATGAAAAAGAGTTGATGGCCTTGACCTTTGCGGTGGAGAAGTGGAGATCTTACCTTAGGCACAAGCAATTCATTGTGAATACTGATCATGAAGCTCTTAAATACTTGCTGGAACAAAGAGTTCAAACCCCGACACAAGAAAAATGGCTCTACAAATTGGTGGGATACGATTTTGTTGTACAATATAAAAGGGGAAAAGAAAACTTGGTGGCAGATACTTTGTCCAGGAGGGTAACAGGTGTCCAATGTGCAGGAATTTCAGTCTACCACACTGCCATCCAAAAACAAATTCAGGAAAGCTATGAAGAAGATCCCAACTTAGCCAAAGTCATTCTTGAAATTCTTGCTAATGTTGACTCTCACCATGAATGCTCATATGACTAAGGGTTGTTAAGAAAAAGGAACCGGCTGGTGGTGGGAAAGAATAACGATCTCAGAAATATCTTAATTGTAGCCATGCATTTGGGAGAAGAATGGGGACATTCGGGGACTCTAGTCACCCAAAAGAAAATGCAGTTTGATTACTCTTGGCCAGGGATGCTTAAAGATATTAGAGAATTTGTCCGAACTTGTGAAGTTTGCCAAAAAAATAAACCTAATAACTCAGCATATAGGGATCTGCTTCAGCCCTTAACAATTCCCAATCGATTTTGGGAATCAGTCTCCATGGATTTCATTGAAAGCTTGCCTAAGTAAAAAGGTAAAAGTGTTATATTTGTGGTAGTTGTCAGACTATCGAAAATGGCCCACTTTATGAGTCTGTAACACCCCTTTTCTGCCCGGACAATAGCTGAATTATTTGTGGACAACGTTTCCAAGTTCCACGGAATGTCAACAACCATCATTAGTGATCGGGGCAAAGTGTTCTTAAGCACCTTCTGGCGGGAATTCTTAAGTATACAAGGAGTAAATCAAGCCTTATCCTCAGCCTATCACCCTAGACGGATGGACAGACCGAGATAGTCAACAAATGCTTGGTCACTTATCAATGTTGCATGGCTGGCCAAACTCCGAAAGATTGGGTACACTAGTTGCCCTTGGCTGAATGGTGGTATAATACTAATTTTCATACAGCAATACAAACAACACCTTTCAAAGCAATATATGGATTACCTCCCTCCGGTTCACACACCGTATGTAGCAGGAGACTCGAGAGTGGAAGAAGTGGATGTATCACTAACAGCCAGGGAAGCCTCACTCCAACTCATAAAATTCCATTTGAAAAGAGCCTAGAATCGTATGAAGCAGTAGTAGGACAAAAAGAGAAAAGATGTCACATTGCAAGTGGGTAGCTGTGCATTAGTGAAGTTACAGCCATATAGACAACGCTCGGTCGAGAAGTTATTCCACAAGCTCTCACCAAAGTATTTTGGGCCATTTGAAGTGTTGGAAAGGATTGGGGCAGTTGCTTACAAGCTGGAACTCGAGACCGACACCATGATCCACAATGTCTTCCATGTCTCGCAATTAAAATCATTCCAAGGAACCCCTGCTGCTATTGAAAATATTCCCCAACTTAGAAGACAACCAAACAGGACCGACAAAATTGTGGGTGAACAAGACATCATGGTGCATGGGAAAATGAAAAAACAGTTGCTGATCAATTGGGATGGGGCCCAAACAGAAGACCAAACTTGGGAAAATGCTGAAGTGATAAGAATTCAATGCCCGGAGATGCTAGCATCAAGGAAGCAAACAAGACAACATTCTCTTTGTCGGGGTCGACGAACTTCTGATGGGGGATATGATGTTACGGTCCACGAATAAGAAATTGCACCCTCCATGGTCCTATGGGGAACTCGGTCGGGAACTCTGTTTTTATAGAATAACAATATTTTAATTCTATTTTTCTATTCCCACAAAACTGATTGTTGACTAAGTCCCTAAAAGTTGTTGTAGCAGAATTGTAACTGACTCTTGGGTAATTCAGCCGCTATAAATGTTGATGCCCACCCCACTTTTTGGGCATAAATGAAAGTTTTGTGAAAGTTCTTACTCTTAATTATTCTCTCGGTCTTGAACCTCTATCTTGGACTACTAGGTGTATTCTAGTAGTATTCTCTTCTCACATTTGTTTCTTCTCTCTTTAACCTCGAATTCTCGTCTCATAATTATTTTCGCTGCGCTTGATTATAGAATTCCACACTTTGTCCCATCAATTAAGAACTCGTTTCTTGAATTAAAGAACTCAGAAAGCTAAGTTATAGTTTCAAGTTTTACAGAATGATTCTTAGTTGCATTATTATTGACTATTGCTGCAATACGTAATTTAATGCTAAAACTCTCAAATCTTGAGCATGTAGGTTTGTTACACGAGTTTTGTGCCCAGCAGGAACATCACTGAAAAAAGTTTCTTGGCCCAGGAGATTGTGCACAATATGAGGCGACATACAGGGGCTGGTATTATGGAACTCAAGGTGGACCTTCATCAAGCTTTCGATCCCCTTCGCTGGAACTTCATCACAAACACTCTTATGGATGTGGGGCTCCCGTCTGGTTTGGTACGCTTGATTATGATGTGTGTCTCTTCTCCATCTTTTCGTGTTATGTGGAACGGGGAGAAGTTCTTTTCTCCGCCCGAAATTTCAATTAGTTATTGGTTGATTTAGTAATATGATTTGTGACTCTTCATGTAGTTTGATATATATATATATAGTTAGTCATTTGTTTAAGTCAATTTATTGAGATAAATTATATATTTATTTATTTAATTATTAGTTTATACTAATATAGTAGAAACTCGATAAATTAATACTCGATTATTTAATAAACTCTCTAAGATAATATTTTTGGTCGGTCCCGACTCGGGGATAGGGTGCTAAATTAATAATTCGCTAAAATTATAAGATAATATATTTTTGATAATTTCTTTAGACCCCATATAAAATATAAATTAATAATTCCTTATATATAACATATTACATGAATGATTTATTAAGGTTTCATGAAAAATGACTCAATTGTCTTTTGTTTTTTTTTAAAATCAATTTCCCCTTAAATGTCGTCTCTAATTTTCCTTAGCATGGTAAGAACTTCTGGTGTTGTTTTCTCATAGCTCAACAAGAAATTGTTCAATGTGATTGCCGCTTTAATAGCTTTGTTTCGCGAAGGGACTCCATTGTAGAACTTTCATCATCTTCTTCATCGATATCATCTTTATTAATTCCAATAACGCTTTCAATAATTTCTTCATCAGTCAACAACTGTGCAATTACATTTTCTTCTAGGTAAGTCAGAACATATTCGACATCCATTGCATTGCGATAACCCAACTCTTTGATCAAATTCTGGAGTTCTTGAGTGCTTTCACCACCTTCATTTAAGTTCTCAAAAGTCACGTTATCTGTTGATCGAAGTTTACAATGACGAAAGCATTTCACAATTGTATTTGCACGAACATCCATAGTCCATGCTGAAATTGCAAGATTCATTGCATCTAACACATTTATTTTTGCTGGATTTGGAACCCCTAATTCATAACCCTCAAAAATATTTCTATAAAATCGACGACGATAATGCATCTTAAAAGCTCGTATGATCCCCGCGTCACAAGGCTGAATTTTTGAAGTTGTGTTTGGTGGCAAAAAAAATAATTCAACATTTCGTAATCCTTCAATAATTTTTGGATTAGCAGGGCAATTATTCACAATCAAGAGAATTTTTCTTCTAACCATTTTTTTATCAAGTTGGCAAACATATTCTTCAAATAACACACCAGTCATCCAAGCTCGTTTGTTAGCACGGTACTCACAGTTCAGAATGTTCAAGTTTACATTCTTCAAGCACCTTGGTTTAGCATATTTCCCAATAATCCACAAAGGAAGTTTTTCCGAACCATCCTCATTACAGCAAATAGCAACAGTTAGTCTTTCCTTGTCTTGTTTTTTCCCTTCAAGTTGCATTGTTGCAAGGAAATGATCCGGTTGAAGTCTAAAAAACAAACCTGTTTAAGATCAAAACATGTAAATAATTACATCACTAAAGTACAAAATATGAAATAAAATACATGGCTGGTGGATTTTAATTAGTCCTCTATGCCCTCCATTTCAACAGATCCACTCTCTCCGAAACGCTGGTGTTAGGATCTAGGACGCCGCTGGAGGACCGGGGTTAGACCGGTTAGCGGTTCTCACTCAAGGGTGGTGGTTAATCCGGTTAGAGATTAACACCGGGGTTTCAATACTACACAAACTGTCACAAACTCTTGAACTAGGTTCAAGCGCGGAAGAGGTTTGTTTCAGGTTGAAGCAGCACACTAATGTGATAGGCAGATCCGGTTTCGAATGATGATAGTTAAATAGAATGATGGGTCGGTTTCGGTAACCTGGTGATTCGGCTTGGATAGAGTTAAGTAGGTTAGAGCGGTACGGATCGGTTAAATAATGGAACCGACAGAAAGTAAATGACAAGACAAGTTTTATGGATGTTCGGAGATAAAACTCCTACGTCACCCCTTCCTCTCGAAACCGCGAGAAGGATATTCACTAAGGAATACAAGTACAATCCGATCAAGACTTATTTCCTGCTTGATAACACTCTTACAATTTGCACCGAAATTGCAAAAACACACACTTCAACTTTAGCACTTAGACTTTTCTAGAGAGAGAATACACTCTTGTCACTTGTGGATTAAATGCTCTTAGAATCTCTTGTTATCCCACTTGTCCGACATTTACTCTTCTTCAACTGCCCCTTTTATAGATGAAATATGCCAACGGTCATATTTCACTTCCTTGAATCTGATTGGCTGAGCAGAGGTGCAAAGGTTCAGTGATTCAGACTCTGCGGTCATCTTTTCAGACCTGACGGTCAACCTCAGACCTGGCGGTCAATCTCACAGACTTGATAGTCTGTTCTTCCGGTATGTAAGACAAACCTGCTAGGTTTGTCTTTTACTCAATATGGACACTGTCTGTTAGACAGTTGTCTGTACTTGGAAGATCTCCTTTCTGACTTTTCCCGAAGTGGAAAGATCCTGTAGGACTGTCTTCTGCAGTCTGCAGACTTTCCTCAGACTTGTATGGATATGGAAATGTTCAGTCTGTTCCTTTGGTATCATCCTCAACAGATACCCGAATTGTCTTCTTGTACTTGGTCGGTCATTTGTCTTTAACCGGATGATTTCCGGTGTGATTGATTTAACCGGACATCTTCCGGTTACTCTTCTGCCTTGTGGCTGATCAGCTGTCTGATGTTTCCGGTTTTGAGCTTTGGCCGATCCTTTCTTTGTGCGGTCACGTTCCAAGTGTTCTTGGTCGGTTTCGTAGCTTGACCGGCTAGTCTACTTAGCCGGTTCTTTTGTTTGACCGGTCCAGTTCCTTGTTCCTGCATAAAAGGTTTATTTATGTTAAGTTCTGTGAACCGGTCTAATTTTATCTAACAATTTCTCCCTTTTTGATTATTTTATTTAAAATTATCAAAACAATGTAAGTTTGCAAACGTGGGCCGGTTCTTACTTTGACCGGATTTTTGAAACTGACTTGGGAGAATTTTTCGAAAAAGTTGGAAAAATTTTGAGAAAAATTTTGAGAAAGATTTTGGAAGAGTCTTATCTTTTTATCAATTTCTCCCTTTTTGATTATTTTATTTAAAATTATCAAAACCATGAAGAAATGCAAGTGTAGGCCGGTTTCAAAAATAACTTTATATTTATATATGATAGATAACCGAAATTAGAAAATAATATATAGAGATACTAAGACAAGTATAGGTAAAAGAAAGAGAGCCCCTATTCCGAGTCCGAGAAGTCATAGCTGGCCATCAGATCCTTGTTCCGCTTTTTCTTCACCGTTTGCGGTCGACTGGTCGATTCGGAGACTCGTTGTCTTGTAGACCGGGGCTGCAGGTGCTCTTCATTCTCTTCTTCGACGTGAGTAGCCTGATCCGGTAGACCCTCAATAACCGTGTCAGAGACCTTATTCAGCAGCTCGGCCACTTGAGCCTTCTTTGAGGATTCCCTTTTCTGTTTTGCCGGAGCCGAAACGGAGGAGGCCGCCTTTTTTTTCTCGTTAGCTTTTACAAAGTTAGCGAGTCTTTGCCTTTCATTGTTTATCCGCTCTGCATCCTCTCGTTGCTAAGCGGCTACCGTTTCTACAAGACCCGGAAACTTAGCCATTGCCCTTCGGTCTCGCTCGGCTTCTTCCTCTTCGGTGAGTTGCACAGGCTCCTTTGCTTTTCTTGCTTCGTTATCCAGCGCATTCTGGATTTCCTAAGCCGCTCGGGCATTGGCCTCCACAACCGCGGCATCCGCATTTATTTTTGCTTTGAGTAATTCAGCAACCTGTGCGGAAAGCGCCTTGAGTTCGGCCTCGAGACCCGCATTCTTCTTTTCAAGGTCGGATACCCTTCCAAGTGTTGTGCCGACCAGATCCTCAGTAACCTCCGTCAATCGTTGATCGGTCTCTCTTTGAAGCCGGTCGAAGTTCTCTTTTATATCGGTTCGCCGAAGGTGGTTGCTGCGCAGAACCGCTTCTTCCTGTTGATCATCTTCGATTTCTGAGAACCGGTCATTTGTTCTTGACAAAAGTTGCCTTGTAGTGTTGGCGAACCGGAGTGCCGAGCTAACGGTTTTCTTGAATTTCTCCTCCAATGGGTTAACCGTCGAGTCTTCAAATTCTTGAATGAGGCTTTTGACCCATTCTTTTGTAACACCCGGTTCGGAGACTTCCGGTTGTTTATGTGGAGATTTCCTGGTGAGAGGAGGGTCCGTCCTTTCATCGGTTTCATTTGTTGCCGAATTCGCCCTTGGCGGTGTTGGACTGTGAGCTGGACTCCTATCGATCCGTGGAGCTGTATAGTGCGGTATTTTCCTTTGTCCGTACATCTCCTCCAGCCGGTCAATTTCTTGGATGAGTTCTCTTCTCGCTTTCTCAAGCCTTTGTAACACTAAGGGCGTTAGGGTATCCTCCGATGTTACCTCTTCGAACCTTTCCGTAATTTTCCGGATCCGAACGGTTAGCTTCTGTACCCGGGCTCGCGGTCTTAAGACGGAGGTTCGTCCCAAGGCCTCGTGGATAGTTTCTGAGTTTGTGAGGTCCATGACTATGTCCTCAATTCCCCTCAGCCTTCGGAAACATTCTTCGTCGGATAAGTTCGGTAGAATGTCTCTATAACGTTTGCTGAACCGGTGCTCGTGCCATTCCCGGTATATCTCGCCAACTTTATCAGCTCGCTGTTCAATGACCTTTAGGATTTTGCGCGCTATCTTATCGGCCTTTGTCGGTTCGTCCTCCTCCTCCTCTTCTTCACTACTTTCATCACCGCCCTCGGCGGTCTCTGGATTTGCGCCCGTACCGGCGTTATCGGGACTTTGACCCGAAAGCTCTTCATCGTTCGGTCTTTCTTCATCGGTCTTCTCTGATTCGGTTCTTTCAGATGTGGAAGCCGTCTCTTCCTCTGATTGTTGTTGGGGCGGTTCTGAGAATACTATCTTCTCTTTCCCCTTGCTTTCGGCTTTTTCTTTCGCCGGGGCTGATTACTTGCCGGTTGTCTTCTTTCGGCCACCTGTGGAACCGGGGGCCGGTTGCTTCCTTTCTAGGAATTGTTTGGCTCTGATTAGGCTTCTTGATGGGATGGTGACGCCGGGACCGATTTTGAGGTTATGGTGAAGGAAGATTTTACCGAGAGGAACAGCGTATCCCCATGACCGGTTTGAGTCTGGTTTCACCATTTCCTTCAAATTGTGGAACACTTCCTTCGCCCAGTTCACCTTTGTGCCTTCTATCAGGCCGACTAGCATCCTGATTTTGTCCTTGGTTAGGCTGCTGTAGTTTCCTCCTCTTGCTTGAACCGCCTTTGTGAAGATATCACAAATCGGTATATACTCCGGTCGCAACGTCGCTTTGTTACCGGAAACTTTTATCGGCTCCTTAGTCGCCGAGAGTATTTGGCATGCTGCTTCGAACGTTTTGAGCTCTATGTCCGCCGTTGCATCTTGGCCGGCTGTTGGAAGGCGCAGGCTCTCCGCCACCGATTCCTCGGTTAGCTCTAATTTAGTACCGCCTACAGTCGCGGTGATCTTGTCGTCGGAGAGAGTTGCGGTGTTGAAGAATTCTACAACCGTATCTCTATATAGAATGTGGGGACCGCCGAGAAAGTACTCCAGACCGGCCTCAACTACCCGGTTAATGACTTCTATCGCTGCAAGCGTGCCTCTCTGTCGGATTTCCTCGAAATCCACTTGAGTCAAGTGTTTGAACAAGACCGAGTTGCGCCCCATTTAGAGAATATAGAAAGTTTGAGGAATGACCTCTTGAGAGAATTTGAGAGCTTAGAGAGAGAAAGCAATTTCGCGTGAGAATGAAAAGAAATGGCCGAGAGCCCCTTTTATAGGTGCGGTTTGGAAACCCAACCGTCCCATCAACATTGGGCGGGAGTTTTCCCTCCAAGCCGAATGGGCGGCAAACCATGGGCGGGAAACCAAGGGCGGTAATGGAATAGGCGCCAATCCGTGGGCGGTAAACCAGGAGGCGGGAGTTTTTGGGCGGGAAATTTCCCTCCAAAATTTTGCTTTCGACTTTGATGACGCAATCTACTTTTGAGACCGATTGATGCTCCGATTTTCTAAAGTTAACCGGTTATTTTGAGTAGGCGGAATTTTGCAATCTTTTGAATTTAAGCGTTTTTTTTTTTAGACCGAAGGGGCGCGGTTATTTTGACAACATTAACCGGTTATTTAGATGAATATTCAAGATGACTCGGTCACTTAAACTGAAATGGAATTGTATTCAAGAGACATTGCAGAAAGGAAACCGACAGATGGTTCGGTGCGAAAACATACATACATAAGATGGAAAAATACAACTTATGTAAAAACCATTTTGGAGAACTTCTCTTCCACCGCATCCACGTCAAGGATGTTCAAAGGGGATGCCGGTATACCCGGTCCAAACTCTGGCCGGTACTTGAGAATCAGCTTACTTATGTGAGGTGCATAACCGAGACCTTTCTCGGTTATCACCATGTTCTTCAGATTTTGAAATATGACCGTTGACCAGTTGATGGCCGTCTTGCCAACAATGTGAGTCATTATGTTGTAAGTGTTTTTAGAGTACCGTTGATTCGGTGACTGACAAAGGATAGACCGGGTCACAATCTCAAGAAGAAGTTGAGAGTGACTAGCGAGTCGGGTTTTTAACCCATAGTGTTCAATAGTGGTAGAGAGGTATAGTGCGTGTTCAAATTCCGCAAGTCCCTCTATAGTTGGAAAATCAGAAAACCCTTTCGTGGGCAGGTTGAGTAGGGAAGCAAATTCGGCTTCATCAAGCCAGAAGGTGTGGTCTCTTACCGTAGAGACGATGTAATTTCCCCTGATGCAAGCGCTTCGAAAGAAGGTCTTGACATCCTATAAGAGATTGGGACCGGATTCTTCGAGAAAGGGTCGAAGACCGGTTGCAATGAGAGAGTGAAACATGAACTCCTTTCCATGATTTCCGTCCCACTCTTCCATACATGAGTTGAAATCAACGCTCAAGAAGTTTCCCAAAGTTCGGCTCGGCATGGTTGCGGTTTTGCTAAGAGAGATAGATTTCAAGAGATTTCAGGAATGTTTTATGCTTTAGGATGTGTTGAGTTGAGTATATGATGGTCCTTTATATAGGGTCAGATTTGGAGGGAAAATATGAGCATTGAATGTCAGTTTTGGTTTATTATAAAAGAGAATCTTTATGTTTCCAAGGTTTATTGGGAAGAGGCTGATTGCGGAGCCCGAGGTAGGTGTTAATTGAGAAGTAACCAAGTTAGTTGGGTAGTAATTATTCAGGTGGTTGGGGGTTACTACATTAATTAAATATTACTTTTCATTAATGCACCAACACAAAAGAGGTTAATTAAAAGAGACCGAGAATAACATAGATAAAGCCGAAGAAGGTACGGATAAAACCGAAGAGAACAAAGATAACACCGAAGGATCATAATGGAATTGGACAACGATACACCCGGTACGTGCAGCAAAATGACCGGGTGTAGGAAGAAGTAACTTAGTGTTCGTGGGAGTTGACGACACCGTTGGGATTGTTGCGGCGGTTCCTTCTCCTCCAAGCCCTTTCGAACCGTTCATAGAAGGAGTCGGTTATCTCTTTGGTCATCACTTGAGACTGGTTTAGACCTTCGCCCGGACAGGTCGGAACACCAAGTTCAACTAGTAGGCAGAATAGTTGTGGAACCAGGCCGACTGTTCGCACCCCAATCATCCAGATCAGGACATCGAACAGGACCCTCGACCAGTTCACCGGTGTACCGGTGGTGATGGCTGCCATCATGTTGAAAGTCGTTGTGCAATAAGTGTTTGTGACATCTCTTCCCAAGATACTTCTTCCTATCACATCGTTGAGGAGCTGATATTCAGCTCTCAAGAGTGATTTAGTGCCATGATCATCGACAGGTTCGTTTGAACGTGCAAATGTGAGGGAAATTTCGGCCTTGACATCGGCCGGAACATTTAGATTTGTTAACCCTTGCTTTGGTAAGCTAAAGCACCTAGCGAAGTCGTTCTCGGTGAAGTCAAAGACTATACCTCCTACCTTCGATTGGATGTGAGTATCGAAATGAGGAGTTCCTCTGAATACCCTGGCATTGTACATGAATTACAGGACTGATTCAGAGTATATAGTCTGCTTATCATCTAGGAAGTACCGAAGACCAGTATCTTCCAGGGACTCGATCACTTTGTACACCTCATAGTGTTCGGTGCTCAAGGCAGATTGGAAATCAACTTGAAAGATGTTAGGAAACTGA
The DNA here is from genome assembly GCF_907164915.1 of Impatiens glandulifera. Classification (NCBI taxonomy): domain Eukaryota; kingdom Viridiplantae; phylum Streptophyta; class Magnoliopsida; order Ericales; family Balsaminaceae; genus Impatiens; species Impatiens glandulifera. The sequence continues at coordinate 15,539 of NW_025919335.1, forward strand.
GACATTTTTGCCTTAGTGAGAGAGTGATCTTTTGTCTTGTGAGTGTTTTGGTTAATGTTTGCTTCTCTTAAATACTAGTTGGGGGAGTATCCTAATGTCCAGGTATTACATGTGATGATATCTATTGACTGCAGGATAAAAGATATTGCATGAAATAGGTATGTTTGCAGTCTAGGATGTTGGTCATAGACCTGGACTATGAAAGATATCATCAGATCTTCACGTCTTTTTAGGTGCGACCATTTTACTTTGAAAAGGCAATGTTTCAGAACAGATATCTTTAAACACTGATAGTTATTCCACTTTTGTTTGAATTTCAAATAATCTAAGATAGCCTATTTCCGAACCGGTCAACTATCAGTTGTTCATCCCGATGCGGTTATTTGGTGTATGCACCAAGTAGCCGGTCGATTTACTCTATCTGATAGTCTGGGCGGTTCTTCCATAGGTACCAAGAAGATTTGAAGTCCAACAGGTTAGGAAGAACTACCGGTTTTGTCTGTCCGAACCGGTTTTCCTTTTTAAGCATCCTTAGGAAGGATCTGACTAATATCGGTTAAACCGAGAGTAAGTCTGAATTGAGAGAACTTAGCTTCCTGTAGAGGCTTGGTGAAGATATCGGCTACTTGTTGATCAGTCGGTACGTATTCTAGCCGGATATGCTTTAGCATGACATGTTCCCTGATGAAGTGATGCCTTATGTCGATATGCTTGGTTCTGGAGTGGAGAACCGGATTGTAGGTGATTGCTATGACACTTGTGTTGTCACAAAAGATCGGTGACTCTTCGGCTATGACACCGAAATCCGTTAGTTGTTGTTGGATCCAAAGTAGTTGTGAACAACAGCTTCCGGCCGCCAGGTATTCAGCTTCTGCGGTCGAAGTGGCAACCGATGTCTGTTTCTTGCTATGCCGTGAAACAAGCCGGTCACCTAGGAATTGACATGTTCTGCTGATGCTTTTTCTGTCAATCTTACAACCTGCATAGTCTGCATCTGAATAACTTGTTAGATTAAAGGACGAGTCCTTTGGATACCACAGGCCGACATCAGGTGTTCCTTTTAGATACTTCAATATCCTCTTTGCGGCTGTGTAGTGGGATTGTTTTGGATTTGCTTGGAATCTCCCACACACACCGACTGCAAATAGAATGTCCGGTCTACTCACTGTTATGTATAGGAGAGAACCGATGATCCCCGGTATGCGATCTAATCTACCGATTGGCCCTCATCATTCCTTTCCAATTTAATCGATGAGCTCATTGGAGTAGCCGCTGAGGAGCATGTGTCCATCCCAAACTTCTTTAGAAGCTCCTTGGTGTATTTGGGTTGACTTATGAAAGTTCCTTCTTCGAGTTGTTTAACCTGAAGACCTAGGAAGAAACTTAATTCTCCCATCATACTCATTTCAAACTTGTTAGTCATCAGGGTTGAAAACTTATCACACAATTTAGGATCGGTTGAACCGAAAATAATGTCATCTACATAGATTTGAACAAGTAGGATATGTTCATTCTTTTCAAATTTAAACAACGTTTTATCCACCGAACCGATGGTGAAATCATGTGCGATCAAAAATGCGGTTAGTGTGTCATACCAGGCTCTAGGTGCTTGCTTTAAATCGTATAAAGCTTTGTTTAGCCGGTATACATGGTTTGGAAATTCAGCACTTTTAAAACCGGGTGGTTGTTCAACATACACCTCTTCACGTAGGTCACCGTTCAAAAATGCACTTTTAACATCCATTTGAAAAACCTTAAAGTTTTTGAAAGCAGCAAAGGCTAGAAAAATCCTAATGGCTTCAATCCTAGCTACAGGGGCAAATGATTCTTCAAAATCAATGCCTTCTTCCTGTTTGTAACCTTGTGCCACTAATCTGGCTTTGTTCCTCGTGACCAAACCGTCCTCATTGAGTTTGTTTCTAAATACCCATCTTGTTCCTATGACCGGGTGATCTTTCGGTCTAGGGATTAGGTACCAGACCTTGTTACTCTCAAACTGGTTTAGCTCTTCTTGCATTCCCAAGATCCAATCCGGATCTGACAATGCTTCATCTATTCTTTTCGGCTCAATCTGGGATATAAAAGCGGAATTAAAGTATTCCTCCAGCATTTGACGCCTAGTTCGAACAGGTTTTGAAGGGTCACCTATAATTTGCTCAGGAGGATGTTTAGTATTTCTTTTGAGGTTCAGTTCAGGGATGTCTACCAAATCACTGTTTACTTGATCAAGGCTAGACATATCGGTAGGCTGAACATGATTGTCAGACCGACCGACTTCCCTGGATTGGACCGAGGTGTCAGCTTCTTGTTGTGGAACAGCTTGATCAGGCTGGGTTTCAATATGACCCATTTGGTCATGGACAAACCGCCTGAAGACCGGAGTTTCATCTTCACTGTCAGAGTGGATATTGTTGTTTTCCAATCTGTTGTGTAGATCAAAGCATGATGCAGTGTTACTTTCAACCGATTCATCGAAAACCACGTGAAGTGATTCCTCCATGGTTAAAGTTCTATTGTTGTATACTCTATATGCCTTACTTACTGCCGAATAACCTAGCATGATTCCAGTATCGATTTTTGCATCAAAAGCAGAAAGATATGTTTTACCATTTATATGAATATAACATTTACAACCGAAAATCTTGAGGTACTTAAGGTTGGGAACCCTGTTAAAATAAACCTCATACGGTGTTTTGTTATGAAATTTGTTAATCAGAGACCGGTTTTGTGTATGACATGCAGTGTTGATAGCCTCAGCCCAAAATTTCTGGGTAATGCCCGAATCGGCTATCATGGACCGTGCAGCTTCCTTGAGAGTCCGGTTTCTTCTCTCGGCCAGGCCATTATGTTGAGGAGTCCTAGCACTAGACAACTCGTGTCTAATGCCGGATTCATCAAGAAATGCGGTTAAAGTACTATTGGTGAATTCGGTACCCCGATCACTTCTAATGCTATTAATGCGAGTTGATTTTTCATTTTGCAAATGTTTAAGCAGTGTGATCAGGTTTGATGCGGTTTCTCGTTTGGATGGTAAAAATATTACCCATGTAAATCTAGAATAGTCATCAATAACTACCATGGTGTACAGCATACCTCCTAGGCTAACGACCTGAATTGGTCCAAATAAATCCATGTGTAAGAGATCTAAGCATCGGCTAGATTGGATATTTCCTTTACTCTTAAAGGTTGATTTAGTCTGTTTACCCATTTGACATGCTGAACAAACCTTATCCTTGTTAAATACTATGTCAGGAATACCTTCTACTAGCTTTTTACCGCGAATGTAGTTTAAGGTTTTTATGTTTAGCTGGTTTAGTCTCTTATGCCATAACCAGGTTTGATCAGTCTTAACTATCATGCATATAGGATGTTCTACCTTAGTTTTCCAGTCTACATTGTAAATATTACCTAGCCTATTTCCGGTTAGTAATATAACACCTTGAGAGTTCTTAACTAAGCATGCATGTTTAAGGAATTCTACTGTGTATCCAGCATCACACATTTGACTAATGCTTAGCAGGTTAAAACGTAGGTTTTCAACTAAAAGTACGTTATCAATAGTTAAGTTACCATGGACAATCTTACCCTTGCCCACAGTTCTACCTTTTGAATTGTCACCGAAAGTGATTAGTGCACCGGTTTGTATTCTGATGTCGGTTAGCAAGTTGTTATTTCCGGTCATATGCCTGGAGTAACCGCTATCCAAGTACCATTCGGAATTTCCTAGCCGTTTCATTAAATCCTGCAAAATGTACATATTTACAACTATTTGGTACCCACATTCACTTGGGTCCACATGCGATTAGTCCCTTAGGTATCCAAACCTTCACAAACCGGACAGCCTTCTTTGCTAAGGTTTTAACCGTCCTTTTGGCATTCGGTTTTGGGTATCTCGGTTTTTCTACAAAGGTCTTAAATGGTGGTGATCTTTGGTTTGACCTGTGCGGTTCAGGATTGGCTTTCATATATTTGAGGATTTCGGCTTTTCGTTTCACAGGATCAAGCCATTTCTCAGAGTCGGTTGGACCAACATAGTCGTATTTTAGCTTTTCTTCCCTATAGTATGCGGTCAACTCTTCTTCAGCGGTCCAGGAGCTTTTAAGGAATCATATAAGAGGGAGGTTACTTCTTGTAAACCTTACTTTCTCTACGGGTTTTTGGTCTTTGGAGCTATCCTCTGTGTATCCTAGGCCAAACTTGCAACGGGGATGTCTGTAATGACTACACATTTTCTTTACTATATCACTAGATCTCTTATATGCAGCCATCTTATATTGGAGTCGGGCATTTTCTTCTTCGGTTAGTTCTCTAGCTGGTTCACTAGACTGTTCGGTACTAAGTGGTGGTTCGGTTTCTAACTCGGTTTCTATGCTAGGGATTTCATCAGGTTCTATGACCTCTGGTTCGGTTATAATAGGTACCTCTAGATCTGTTGGAATGGGTACTATAGGGTCGGTTTTAAGTTTGAGTTGCTTAGGTAACATGGCTAGTAGGTTCTTATACTCTTCTACCATGTCATTCAATGCATTATATAACTCTTCTTTAGTAAATTCTTCGCAAGGAGAGTCAAATACCTGTTCCTCATTTGCCATGAGACATGTGAGTTCATCATGACTGTCACTGTGAGCCCATAAGCTTCCTCCATCATCGGCTATCAATTCTTTCGGTACCTCACTCCCTTCACCGGTTTGTTGATAATTGTTTCGGTTATCTTGGTTATCCGGTTTCCGGGTATCCCTCCTCGGTTTCCTGCATTCCCACTTAAAGTGTCCCAAACAGTTACAGTTATAACACCTTACATTGGATTTATCACCATAGTTGTAGTTTGTCGGTTGACTTCTTTTCATGAACCTCCCAAACTTCTGTGCAAGCATAGCCATGGCATCCTCGGTTAACTGTTCGGCGGTTCTGATCGGTGCATGTGCAGGAGCAACCGGTTCTGTGGATGTGATCAGTGCTCTGGTTGAGGTTGAGGCCGAGACTTCTTCTTCAGTCCTAGACCTCATTTCGAACTCATATGCCTTAAGATCTTCGAATACATCATGCAGCTTCATCTTGTTTAGGCAGTTTGATTCCCTCATCACCATTGTCTTTATGTCCCATGCACTTGGAAGAGATCTTAAAGCTTTCATGATAACCTCCTTGTTGTCATACCTCTTTCCAAGTGTTTCTAGCTCATCTAACACACCAGTGAACCGGTCACTGTACTCTTTCATAGTTTCTCCCGGTTTCATCTTGATGCTTTCAAACTTCTGAGTAGCCACCATTATCTTGTTTTCCTTTGTTCTTTCATTTCCTTCAAAGATCTGAATAACCGTGTCCCATGTCTCCTTTGCGGTATTGCAGTCTCTGATCTTGCAGTATGTATTTCTGTCTACACTGTTGGAGATCTGGTTTCTAGCGTGGTTATCCAGGTTGTTTCTTCTCCTATCTTTAGCTGTCCATTCCTTTCTGTCCTTATCAATGATTATCGGTCCTTCGGCCAGAATGGACTCCATCTCATCATCCAAAGTGATTAAGTGTAGGTGCATGCGTGCCTTCCAGTTGGCAAAGTCATCACCTTCTAGCATTGGAGGCCTATCCTGAAACATGCTTGCTTGAGTATTGAAACTAACTGCTCTGATACCAATTGTTAGGATCTAGGACGCCGCTGGAGGACCGGGGTTAGACCGGTTAGCGGTTCTCACTCAAGGGTGGTGGTTAATCCGGTTAGAGATTAACACCGGGGTTTCAATACTACACAAACTGTCACAAACCCTTGAACTAGGTTCAAGCGCGGAAGATGTTTGTTTCAGGTTGAAGCAGCACACTAATGTGATAGGCAGATCCGGTTTCGAATGATGATAGTTAAATAGAAAGATGGGTCGGTTTCGGTAACCTGGTGATTCGGCTTGGATAGAGTTAAGTAGGTTAGAGCGGTACGGATCGGTTAGATAATGGAACCGACAGAAAGTAAATGACAAGACAAGTTTTATGGATGTTCGGAGATAAAACTCCTACGTCACCCCTTCCTCTCGAAACCGCGAGAAGGATATTCACTAAGGAATACAAGTACAATCCGATCAAGACTTATTTCCTGCTTGATAACACTCTTACAATTTGCACCGAAATTGCAAAAACACACACTTCAACTTTAGCACTTAGACTTTTCTAGAGAGAGAACACACTCTTGTCACTTGTGGATTAAATGCTCTTAGAATCTCTTGTTATCCCACTTGTCCCGCATTTACTCTTCTTCAACTGCCCCTTTTATACATGAAATATGTCAACGGTCATATTTCACTTCCTTGAATCTGATTGGCTGAGCAGAGGTGCAGAGGTTCAGTGATTCAGACCCTGCGGTCATCTTTTCAGACCTGACGGTCAACCTCAGACCTGGCGGTCAATCTCACAGACTTGACAGTCTGTTCTTCCGGTATGTAAGACAAACCTGCTAGGTTTGTCTTTTACTCAATATGGACACTGTCTGTTAGACAGTTGTCTGTACTTGGAAGATCTCCTTTCTGACTTATCCCGAAGTGGAAAGATCCTGTAGGACTGTCTTCTACAGTCTGCAGACTTTCCTCAGACTTGTATGGATATGGAAATGTTCAGTCTGTTCCTTTGGTATCATCCTCAATAAATACCCGAATTGTCTTCTTGTACTTGGTCGGTCCTTTGTCTTTAACCGGATGACTTTCGGTGTGATTGATTTAACCGGACATCTTCCGGTTACTCTTCTGCCTTGTGGCTGATCGGTTGTCTGATGTTTCCGGTTTTGAGCTTTGGCCGATCCTTTCTTTGTGCGGTCATGTTCCAAGTGTTCTTGGTCGGTTTCATAGCTTGACCGGCTAGTCTACTTAGCCGGTTCTTTTGTTTGACCGGTCCGGTTCCTTGTTCCTGCATAAAAGGTTTATTTATGTTAAGTTCTGTGAACCGGTCTAATTTTATCTAACAGCCGGAAATTTTCAATTCCATATCTTGCTTTGAACTTTCCAAGCCAACCAATAGAAAAAGTAAAGTCTGGAGCATCCACTAGATACATATCTTTCATGAACTTTTTCGCCTTCTCGATGATTAGTTCACCTGTCATATTCACATGTTCTTGATATTGAAGAATCCATTCATAGAGAGATTTTTCCAAGTTAGGAAATTTTGCCGGTTTGTGTCGCTTAACATCGCCTCTTTCGGGAGCAAGTGAGAGATACTCTAAAGACCGTTTAACTGTATTCGATATTGTCGCTTGACTCACCTGCAAACCATAGTTACTATGAACCCATTCTTGCAATTGCTTTTGAGTGAGACTTAGATTATCCTTGTTGTGCTTGTATAATGGTCTTCGAATCTCATCTGTCATTGTTGTTTTTTTCACACCTTTAAGATAGGAAGTCATGTTGTGTGTATGTTTTTTTGTGTTAACCTACAATATGTTGATCTTGTTTATATAGAAAATATTTTTAATGTCCATAAAGTGATACATTGAAAACAAGAAGCATAATAAGGTGGGAGATTGAAGGTTTCTTTCAAATTGGGTCATTCATTTGATATACAGTACATGCATTGTATACAATAATTAAGTGAAAGCTTAAATGTGTTTGTAAACTATGTATTTTACTATAAATTAATAAAATATTAATTAATATATAAATTAATAATTATTAATTTATCGATTAATTAATAACTATTTTAATTAATAAATTTTGATCGTCCCAAGTGTATTATTTTATAGAGTTTCTACTATAATCTTTATTTTCTTATAATTACAGATTTAATATTTCCAGTTTCAAACAAGATTTTATAAAGTTTATTCTCTTTCTTTAAGTTGTAATATTAGTTTAAGAACTCATTTATAGTTTTTACCATATGAGGATCGGATATGTCCCGATCCCCAATTCTTAGATTCATAATATAACAAAGACTTTGGGTTTTCAACAATCAATACATACCACTGTTCTTCATCTTTCTTTCTTAAATTCTTGTTTAATTTCTTGATTAAAGTTCAACATGGTAAATTGGTATCAGAGCAGGAGGCGATCATGCACCCTCAAGAACCTTTAGGAAGTGATGATTTATTTGATTTCGACAACGACGATCTTCTTGATGAGCTAGTGTGTTCTCTGAACCCTAATTTCAAAGCTCGTCAAGAACGCACAATTGATGCATTTCAAGTTCCTGTTCAAGTTTTTCACCAATGGTACCATTGAAGCGAGATTGCACAGATCCTCTTTATGTTCATCCTGGCGACATTCCATGAGCAATATTGACTCACACAGTTCTGACCCGCCAGAACTACTTCGAATGGTGTGCCAGCATGCAATTGGCACTTACTGCGAAAATGAAGATGTGTTATATTGATGGATCATTCATAGTTCCGACTGTACCTCAAGATTCTATTCACTGGAAAATGATTGATGCAATGGTCTGATCATGGATAATGAACACAATCGATAAGAAGAAGAGAATTCACTTTTAGAGCACAACTACCTCTTTAGAGCTATGGAATAAAGTGAAAGCGAGGTATGAAGGTAACAATGGTCCAAATTTGTATCAAGTTAAAAAGGATATATGTACAACAAAGTAGGACAATCTTGATTTAGAAGAATATTATTCTAAGGTACGTCTAAACTGGGATGAATTGTTACATCTTGAACCGCATCATGTATGTTCTTGTGATAAATCTCAAATTGAAAATTGTGTGGGATGCAAGTTGGAAAAACTAGTTTGGACTAGGTATGAAAAACATAATTTGTTGTTGTTCTTGATGGGTCTGGATGATTCTTATGAGAATCTAAAGGATATTATTCTAGTTATGGATCCTTTTCCGAGTGTATACAAGGCTTTCACGATGTTTTTAAATGTTGAATCAAGGAATCTGATAAATCGACAACATTAACTGTAACACCTCTAACTCTTACTTTAATTAGACCGAGTGCAGGATATTTTAAAACGTACATACATAAGCGGAAAAACAGAAACTTTTGCGGAAGAGTTATAAACATATAAGTGGCATTACAAAACCCGTCCCTTTAAAAACAGACATGGTCCTTTACATCAAAAACAATTAAAAGATGGTCCCATATTACAAAAACAGTGGTCTTTTAAGTGCTAGACCCTAAAAGTACTATGAACTTCATTTTGTCCCTCCCCCCCACACGCACCTCCCCTGCACCCTGCCCACCCTCCAAGCCTCACTTCATTAAATCAACATAAAGTTATGGTTGTGTACCTACACCACACAAGCATAGTGAGTCTAAAGATCCAACAAACATTTATAAAGAGTACAACAAAGGCTTTAAAAAACTTATTGTATTGATATGTTGGTTTATAAAATAATATTCCCATAGTGATAAAACAGAAACATTTTGAGCACATATTTGACCCTTGACCTTGAGAGCTGATCCTCAAGGTGAGGTATCCATTTTGAGAACATATTTGGAGGACACTCTTCGGAGTCTATCCCTAAAGTCCACAACCTGGTTAGACACATTCTGGGTGGGTAGATTTTCTGAGAGCTCATGTTCAGAAATCAGTCCCATAATAAGCAGCCATAACTTTGGATTCGGACTACCAGAGCTCATGTTGACTAGCCTTCCTCCCATAACCATCATACCTCCATATTCACTATGTTTTCCATAAAAACATATCATAAATTGAAAAACATATTATTCTTTGGGAAAACAGATCATAGCTTTGGAAATTAGATTATCATTTAAAAAAACAGAATATACTTTGGGGAAAACAGATCATAGATTGGAAAATATAATATACTTGGTGAAACAGATCATAGAATATATATGAACTATATAAACTTGTATGGGTTTCTAAAGATGGGTTGAGAAAAGAGCTTGCCCTAGATGATCTTGCTTCTATGTTATGATCTTTCTTCTAAAGGGTGTTATGAACTTGCTCCTAAGTGTGCCTTCAGTTTCTTAGTAGAGAGAAGGAGGAAAAGAATAAAATGAATGAAGGGGTGCCATATATATAGTACTTAATAAGGCTGGTCACCAGCTTGTCATTGGCATGGGTTAATCAAAAAGGGTTGGTCACCTGCTTGTCATCAGCTATGTTTAATATTAGTTTAATAAAAGGGCTGGTCACCTACTTGTCATAGGCATGGGTTAACAAAAGAAGGTTGGTCACTTGCTTGTCATAGGCATGGGTTAATAAAAGAAGGTTGGTCACCTGCTTGTCATCAGCTGGTTGAATAAGTATGGGTTGGAAGCATGAGGTGGCACAAGCATGAGGTGGCACAAGCATGAGGTGGAACAAGCATGAAGTGGCCTAAGCATGAGGTGGTCTAAGCATGAGGTGGCCTAAGCATGAGGTGGCCTAAGTATGAGGTGGCCTAAGTATGAGGTGGCCTAAGCATGAGGTGGCCTAAGCATGAGGTGGCACAAGTATAGGTTGGAACAATATAATCAGTCGGACTCCATCGGTCGAACCTCCTCGGTCGGACCCCCTCGGTCAGACTCCTTCGGTAGGACCCCCTCGTTCGGACCCCTCGGTCGTGACATAGATTTTCCCTCGGCCCTAACATAGATTTGTCTCGGTCCGGACACAGATTTGCCTCGGCCCGAACATAGACTTGCCTCGGCCCATGATTTTGGCTAGGACCGAAGTTACTCGTTTTAAAATGAAATTTTGGGTGTGACATCAACAATCCAGCTTACAATCTGCCATGACAATAAGATATTTCAAAGAAGGTAGTTCAAAAAGATTCAAAGGAAATGATGGCAGGGCCTACAACAATGACAAAAGAAGAAATCTCTCATGTCACTACAATATGAAGGGTCATTCTAAAGAAGGATGTTATAGACTAATTTGTTTTCCAGATTGATGGGATAACAACAAAATGAAGAATGCTGTGAATTCAGTATCATTTGACAACAATGACAAAACAGTCTCTTTATAAGATCAAATGAAGATGATACAGGACATGATGAAAAGCTTAATTGAAGGGAATAATAGACCTGAAGCTAACCTGTATACTAAAAATAAAGAAATCAACTTCGAAGCAGGTAAGTTTTCTAGACTCAATCTTTATTTTATAACTGATATATAATTTACAATGAGTTTAAATATTTCAAAGAAATTATGGTTAATAGATTCAGGGGCTAGTACACATGTTTGCAATAATAAAAAATTGCTTTTTGATATTAAGAAAACAGAACATGAAATTGATTTACTTTTAGCTGATGGATTTAAGAAGACAATAAATGAATCTGGTAGTCTCAAATTAAATGATAGATTGATTCTTAAGGATGTGTTATTTGCTCCAGATTTCAAGTATAATCTAATATCAATTACAAGATTAATTGCAGATGAAAAAGTTAAATGCATATTTTCTGAAAATGGATGTTTTATGTAGGGCCCTGAATTAGATGATATCCTTGAGCTTGACAAACGTGTAGGAAACTTGTATTTATATTCCATAGTTACTGATTTCCTTAAAAATTCTAATAGTGATGTTGAAACTTCATTTTCTACCTTAGATTCTAAAACTGTGCATTATAGATGTGGACACCCTTCTAATGAAGTTCTTAGAATATTGTTTCCTTCTCTTATCAATAATATGGATCATTATGAAACTTGTCAAATTTGTAAATCACATCGTTACCTTTTCATAATAGCACTTCATCTTCTAAAGAAAAATTCGATCTTATTCATATTGATATTTGGGGACCTTGTAAAGAAGAATCATACACTAAAACACCGTTTATTCTTACAATTATAGATGACTACTTTAGATGCACTTGGACTTTTGTAATTTCTGATAAAACTGTTGTTGAAAAAATTCAAACTTTTTATTTAATGATCAAAACTCAATATTTAAAGAACATTAAAATCATTAGAAGTGATAATGGAATTGAATTTGTGAATTCAAAATGCAATATGTTCTTTGAAGAAATGGGCATAATACATCAAAAGACTTGTGTATATTCTCCACAACAAAATGGAATTGTAGAAAGAAAGCACATACATCTAATTGAAGTAGCAAGATCTCTTTTAAAACATTCTAACCTACCGATCAAATTTTGGCCTTTTTATATCCTTACTACAACCTATATAATAAATAGAATGTCAACAAAAGTTTTGAATTTGAAGTCACCATTCTTCATGCTTAATAAGTGTGAAGCTAAATATGATGATTTTAATGTTTTTGGTTGCTTATGTTACATGAGAAATAATTTTCCACAAAAATCAAAATTTGAAGATAAAGACATAAAATGTGTCTTTACTGGATATCCTTCAAATCAGAAAGGGTATACTCTTTATCAGATTGAATCAGGTGATATTGTAGTTTCAAGAGATGTTGTTTTCTTTGAGAATATTCTACCTTTAAAAGAAGATATCAATGATCAATCAAAACTCAATAATATTAAAGAAATTAAGATAACAAATATTAACCTTGACAAAAATGATCAAAATAATGATTCATCTGAAATAATTCAAAAGAAAAGTACAAGAACTAAATATTCTCCAAATTGGATGCAAGACTTTATTGCAAATCATGTTAAATCAAAAGAAAATTTTGATCTAGATTACACTCCACAAACTTATCATTTTTATTCTTTGTACAAAGATCAAGAATATATAAACTCTTTATCTAACTTTGATCTAACCACAACTCCACTGGATTTCAAACAGGCATCTCAAGATCCAAAGTGGATAAAAGTAATGAATGATGAACTAAATGCGCTTGAATTGAATCAAACATGGGAGATAACTAAATGACCCAAAGGCATGAAAGCCATTGGTTGTAAATGGGTCTATAAAAGCAAACTTAATTCTGATGGTACTTTAAACAAATGCAAAGCGCGTTTAGTTGAAAAAGGTTTTAATCAAAAGGATGGTATTGATTTCCATCATTGTTTTGCACCAGTGGCTAAGAGTGTAACTGCAAGATTGTTAATTGCTTTAGCAGCCTCAAATAGATGGATCTTGAATCAAGTTGACATAAATAATGCATTTCTTCATGGAAACTTAGAAGAAGATATTTTTATGAAAATTCCGCAAGGTCTAAACAATGTTGATAACACAAACATGGTCTGTAAATTAAGAAAAAGTCTTTGCGTTTTGAAACAAGCATCAAGGCAATGATATAATGAAATATCTATTTTTTTTATTGATACCGGTTTCACAAAATCACAACATGATCATTGTTTATATTTTAAACAAAATAGTGTGAATATGATTGGTCTAGTAATATATGTTGATGACTTGTTAATAACAGGGAATGACTATGAAAATATCAAAAAGATCAAACATATGATTGATACTAAATTTCCTATCAAAGATCTTAAAAATGCAAAGCTTTTTTTGGGTCTTGAAATTGTACAAAATGATCTTGGTATTTATGTAAACTAAATAAAATATATTCTAGATTTATTACATGATACGGGTCTAATGGGTTGTAAACCCACAAACACGTCAATGATTAAAGGCATAAAATTTGAAGATGAAACTCAAGATATATTATGTGATCCTTCTAAGTATAGAAGGATAATTTGGAGACTTCTATATTTAAACTACACTAGACCAAATATTGCATATGTTGTTCAACAATTATCTCAATTCATGCAAAAATCTCTCTTATGTCATTGGAATGCAGCTTTGTACTTAGTTAAATATTTAAAAGGTACAACATCATTGGGTATTGTTTATCCATATGAAAATGATTCTTCCATAATTGCATATTCTGATTCTAATTGGGGATCTTGTGTTGAAACAAGAAAATCTATAACAGGTTATTATATATGTTTTGGTAAATCAATCATATCTTGGAAAGCCAAGAAACAAGCAACTATTTCTAGATCTTCTGCAAAATTACCTACAGTTTGTGAACTTCAATGAATTTCCTATATTATTAATGACATGAATTTTAAATTAAAGTTACCAATATCTTTATATTGTGATAATAAAGTTGCCATACACATATCTAAGAATCCGATTTTTCACGAAAGAATTAAGTATATTGACATAGATTGTCATGTAGTTAGAAATCAATATTTGGATGGTTTTATTCAACTTTTTCATGTGCAAACAAAGAAACAAGTTGCAAATATTTTCACGAAAGCATTGGATTTTTCTCAATTTCAAGACCTTCGCTCATGCTTATTTCTTCAAGATATTCATTTTGAGGGAGGAGTATTGAGATAAGTTATATATTTAGTTATTAGTTTATACTAATAATCTTTATTTTTTTTATAATTACAGATTTAATATTTTCAGTTTCAAACAAGACTTTATAAAGTTTATTCTCTTTCTTTAAGTTATAATATTAGTTCAAGGACTCATTTATAGTTTTTACCATATGAGGATCGGATATGTCCCGATCCCCAATTCTTAGATTCATAATGTAACAAAGACTTTGGGTTTTCATCAATCAATACATACCACTGTTCTTCATCTTTCTTTCTTGAATTCTTGTTTAATTTCTTGATTAAAGTTCAACACGATTGCTCAAAATGTCCTAAACTAATTACAAAAAGATTCTTCATATATACTATTTGATGCAATTGATAATCTAATTGCTATTGTAATTTGAGCAGTTTTCACGTGTGATGATATTTTGATGTTTATTTGTTAAGTTGTTGGGTATTGAAAAATAGATGGCTAATGCTACTATGTTTATAAGTAGAAATGAAAATAAACCTTATGTTTATAATTGTTTCTTAATAGCCTTATTTGATCATCTATCCAAATAACCAGGCTTTTTAAGTCACAATGAAAATAAATAAAATGGATGGCATTTGGGTGATGATTTGAATGATTCAAGAAGTGATTGTTATTTGGAAATAATCTCAAATAACCCACTTCAAACTAGGCCTAAACCCATTTCAATAGTTTGGAGCATCCGAAAATTTGTAATAAAAAATGGCTTGGTGTGTTTATTTGGGAACTATTTGCTCTGCTCCAAAATATGAATCAATTACACTTGACAGCCATTTGGAAATATCTATAGAAGATTCCCACTAGTTTAGAGATTGCTTCAAAGGGCAATAGATTGGACATGTATTGAGTAGGCAACTCTTTCCAGTTACTTCAAGTGTAGTTCGGTTATTGTAATGCTACATAACACCTTAAAATCCTGATGGTGATTGGTTTTAACAGGTTTGAAGGAATAATTTTTGGGGAGATAATTAGATGGATTTGTAGCTCAATAAGGTAAAAAACTACTGCGAGGACAAATATAATGAACTTTGTGATGCAATTAGCTCAAATATTTGTGCAATTAGTTATCCTTATAATTACTCTATGCTACTAATTCTTCAAATTTTGAGTTGTGTCATGGTAAAAGGCGAAGATGTTAAGGAGAAGACTAACTTCACTTCTGGAAACTTCCATCCACAATGCTTTTAACTCCTCCAACACACATCAAATCAAATCAAATAAATCCATTGGCCAAACCCCAACGATAATTTAAGATCCTTATTTGGGTCCCATAGTGCTAGCTGGAGCTTATAGCCTTTTGGCTCTGAATGATCTGAGAGATAATAAAGGAGCGACAAAGTAGAAGACACGCAAGGGTCGGGGAAGGGGAAGACTACTGGAAGAGGTCATAAGGGTTGTCAGAAAGTGAGAGGGACATTGAAATTTGGGTTTGAAGGTGGCCAAACTCCTCTCAGGCAGCGGTCTGCCAAAACGCGGTTTTAAGAATCCGTTTAGCCTCACCTTTCAGGTCCCTTTGTTTCTTCTTATAAACTTATGTGCTGATGGATGTTGTAATGTAGAAATGATTTATAGCTTGAGTAGTTTGGGTATACATAAGATATATAAAAACATAATATCCTAGTACATCGTAGGTAGTGATGTGTTCTGTAAGTATTGGAAAATGGAAAATGGAAAATGGAAAAAGAGGAATCAAATGAAACATTTCTCCATCATTTGCGAGTTCCAGCTTAAAAACTAATACATTGGTTATCTCTGAAGCTAAAGGTTAAGAATAATCATGTCTTTGGAAAATGTATTGTTAAAAAAAGAATTTGACTCAATTTTCTTCCATTAACAGAATTAGCTCTATTGTAAGAGTGTGTACTTATTGGTCGTAAGACACTTTCAATGTTTTTTTGAGACATGCGGTGATTGGTCGTTTGAAAAGTGAATTCAAGAGGTGATTGTGTGGGTAATCTAGGATTTACCTTTCTCATTCTTGCTAAATATTTGGAAAAGAGTCTTAAGATGCGTTTCTCCATCATTTGTGTTTCAGCTTAAAAGGAGGTCATATGTTGGTTATCTCTAAAGCTACAGATTTAGGAATAATCATGTGTTTGGAAGATATTGTATTGTTAAAAGAAGAATTTGAGAAGATTTTCCTAACCCTTATCAGAACTAGCTCTATTGTAAAGAGTGGGTACTAATTGGTCGTAAATTAGACAGTTTCAATATCTTCTGAAACATTTGGTGATTGTCTTTACGTTTGAAAAGTGAATTAAATGGCAATTGTGTGGGTTATCTAGGATTTACCTTTGTCATTCTTGCTAACTATTTGGAAAGGAGAATGTTAAGATGCCATTGATATAACTGAAAATTTAGTGTTGAATGTTGAAAACTAAATACCAAATGAGTCATGCATCTGAAAAATAAATGTTGAGTTAACCAAATAAGAATATAAAATTTCATGTATTTGTTATGCAAGTTGATTTGATCAAATGTGTAACTATTTTAAGTTGATTAATTTTCAGTGTTAAAGTTGTCTTTTGAATACTTTTACTTGATTAACGAGTTAAGTTATTTTTATACCTTATTGAATTAAGTCAAAATATCTAAGCTTAATTTTAAACTTCATTTGAGCTAAATCTAATTAACTTAATTCAAGTATCAAATTAACTTAATTCAAGTATGCACTTAATTATTTAAATTAAGTGATAAGTTGTGTTATCAAACACTATATTAGTTAAATTTATGATAACATAGTTTCCTTTGTTTAATCTTGTGACCTCGTAGCTTGTTCTTTAGGTGTTCAGCCTGTGGGATTGGGAAAGGTTGCAACACTTATAAATGCAGTGAAGATAGATTCTTCTGAGTTGATTACCATGAAAATCTTGAAGGTAACATAATTTTCTTTTGGTTATGGCATGTTTGTTTTTATGTTCTTTTTTCTGGGAGAGACGAGAGTTTCATAATTATCACAATAATAGGATGCTTTCGCCGTAGGAAAATAGATAAGAGATGGTGTCAAACTGATGGGACGTGGTGCTAAACTTATTCAATGGCCTATTCACTTGGAGATGATTATCTGAAAACTTCTTGTGTGCTTTTTTTTCTTTTGTAACAAAAATGTGAGTTTAATGCAAAACACATGAAAACACCATTCAATCAAGCTTTCTCATCTGGGTGAGTTTTGGTTTCAAAACAGGATGATCTGAAGTTAGTTGGGTCTGGATTTAGAAGTAAATTTGAGTTATTATGATGATCCAAATGTGGTGGTTAAAAAGAGAAAGAAAACAAAGTAATATTGTGTGTAAAGATTTCAAGAGTGACTGAACGGGCAAAAGGTGTTGTTGAGGAAGCTGGTGGAACAGTGATGAAAGTATACTAAAACGAATTAGGGTTTCAAGCACTTATGAAGTCGGAGTGGTTTGAAAAGAAGGGAAGATTGTTGCCTAAAGCGGCCAGACCACCTCATAAGCAGAAAGATAAAGTGGATAGCATAGAAAGACTCCTAGTCCCAACAAAGCCAATTCCTTTTCCACCCAAGGAGAAAAAAGTTGATCATCCAATGGCTAATTGACAATAACAACTTCTTTCTATCAATCAAAGCCTTGTTTCCATTGAGAAACTAGGATGATGAAGTAATGGGATTTTGATTTCTCATCTGAATTACATATTTTCATCGTTTGTATTTAAAAATAAAAAAAATGTGACAACGGATTAAGTATATATAATGCGAAAACATACTTAACCAGGCGCAAAATTTGTCACCTGACGGATGCGAATTCAGAACATCAGGGCGAGTAGAGAAATTTGACGAAATAACCCTGATAATAGGGTTATTTCCAAAAATAACAGGGAAATTAAATTTTGCAAAATTAACCTTTTGCCCCTGGCAAAAGACCAATATACTCCCTCGCAAAAACTTCATTCTTCTCTTCTTTCTCTATCCTTTCTCTCTTCGGCCACTCTACTCCCCTTTCTCTCTTCTTCTCCCTCAGCACGCAATGGCGCAACGAGGCAACGAGAGGACCGCAACGATTCGTCCAAGCAAATGTCTGCTTCTTCTACTTCCCCTCCCGATGTCTGCTATCCCCATCCGTCGAACTATAGACCCCGACGACTTCATCAAACTGCATCTTCAACAAACGCAAATGAGAATTGAGTGTTATCAGTTTGATATTGAGGGTATTGAGTTATCAGTTTGAGTATATTGAGTGTTATCAATTGGGATCGCATTACACAAAATACAAAGTATGATAGAAATAAAATTATAGATTAAAATATATTAGTAAAGTAGTTATAGTGTAGTGGTATTTATTCTCGCTTGTTACACAAGTGATCAGGGTTCGATTTGATCACTTGTATGATAAACAAGAATAATTACAACTACTTTCTTACCTATTTTAATTTATCATTTTATTTCTATCATATTTTGTGTGGACGCAAAGTATATAGTTTGCGCAGGCACAAGATGCATTTGCGTAGGCGCAAGATGCATTTGTGCAGGATGCTATCGTTCAACTAAATTTAGCGTGATGGAATCGTTGGGTGTTACAGTTCGGTGGATGGGGATAACAGACGTCGGGAGGGGAAGTAGAAAAAGTAGACGTTTGCTTGGACGACTCGTTGCGGTTCCCTCGTTGCATCGTTGCACGCTGAGGGAGAAGAAGAGAGAAAGGGAAGTAGAAGGAGATTTTTGCCAGGAGATATATTGGTCTTTTGCTAGGGGCAAAAATCAATTTTGCAAAGTTACTCCCCTGACATTTTGTTCAAATTTTCTTGTGAGTATTCACTCATTATTAATTTCTCTTTGTCCAATTGCCTTTCAAATACTGTAAACAAATATTTCACTTCATAAATGGGAATGAATGTGATTTTAATGAGATTCCAACCTCTTTGTATTCCAAATTTGTGATTTTGAATTATTTAAATAACCCAAAACTTAAATAACACAAAACATCAAAATAATGATGGTTGGTTTCATATAATAAATAAATAAAAATGGATTAGATATGTGACATGCTATTGTCATCTTTTTATTATGGTATTTTTATAATAAAATTGAACATGATATCTTATATAGGGAAATTTGACGAAATGACCCTAATAATAGGCCTAAATGCGGAAAGTGTGAGGGCGTATATTAAATAGCGCTGGTGACCCTATTTTTTTTAATCACAATTATATTCTTACGTAACGCAACTCCAGTTGCGTGACGCAACTCCAGTTGCGTGACGCAACTGAAACCCTATAAAATCATATATTTTTTTCATTTTTGATTCATTTTCTCTCTCATCTCGGTCTTCTCCACCGTAAACCCTAATGGCGGAGAAGACATTCTCTTCTTTTCATCGGCGAAGAACAAATCGAAGAGGCACCATTCCACTATATTTAATGGCGTAGAGCTGCGAAGAACTTCCAACGGCAAACTGCGGCTCCAACGGCGAACGACGACGGCCAAAGATAAAATTTCCACTATATTCGTTATATTCGTTTATATTTTGTGTTGATTTCGTTTACATATGATTGTTTGTGTTTATTTCGTTTATAGAACGTCATTTATTCGCCCTTATTCATTGAATGCAGGTTGGTTGCGTCATGCAGTTGCGTCACGCGGGTGTGTCACGCAGTTGCGTTGCGTCACGCGGGTGCGTCACGCTGGCACATGTCAAAATTATTTGGATTTTATAAAACCCAAATAAACCTCGACGACTATTCCTACTCTCTCTCTCTCTCTCGCACCTACCTCGACGACGCACCTGCCTCGACGACTCTTCCTGCTCGTCTTCGTCTTCTCGTTCATTCATCGACTTCATCAGGTTAGTGTTAGTTATGTTGGTTTTTTTTAGAGTTTAACTTTGTTACGTCTTCCGAAATGGTTTAGGGTTTATGTTAGGGTTTAGGGTTGCGTCTTGCTTACAAATGGTTCATGTATGGTTTATGTTAGGGTTTAGGTTGCGTCTTACTTGTAAATGGTTCATGCATGGTTTATGTTAGGGTTTAGGGTTGCGTCTTTCTTGCAAATGGTTCATGCATGGTTTATGTTAAGGTTTAGGGTAGCGTCTTGCGGTTGCGTCACGCGGGTGACAGTTGTTTCTAGCTATTGACGGTTGATTATCCTTTGTTTATATTCATTGTAAAAGGTTTTCACAAACATTGTTGTTTTTATTATCCCTTTTGTAGATGGAAGACTCCATGGTTTCTAATTTTCTTGGTAAGATTTCATTGAAATATGTCATAGCCCTAAAAAAATATCTGATAGGTTTGTAACGATGGATCTTATGGAGAGGGCTCTAAATTCCCGATGTCAGTATTTATTGAAAGGAGTCCCAGACTTGTTGTTCTCAAGAACAATTTTACATCAGATGCTGCTTCAGAAGGTTAAGTCTAATTCGAATAGGATGATTTTCAACTTGAATGGGGAGGAACATACTTTTGGTATGAAAGAGTACGCTTTGATTATAGGCCTCAACTTCGACAGATTGCCTGAATACAAAGATGAATGCCGAGGTTGTCCATCCTTGCTGATAAAATATTTCAAAAGGAATATGACAGTTCGAATGCATGAGTTGGAATCTTGTTTTATGACATGCACCTATAAGGAAGATGCATGGAAGATCAGGCTGATATGCTTGATTTGCCAATAGCTCTTCTCATTTGACCCAAGACGGATTTTAAATGTCAAAATCATCCATATGGTTGAAGATGTTGAAGATTTCCTCCGATTTCAATGGGGAAAGTTGTCCTTTAGATTCACCATGAGGGGCCTTGACTAGGACATGAAACGCCACAGGTCCTTATATATGTCCAGGAAAGGGAGTGGAGTTACTAATTCTTTTTCTTATAACGTTTATGGGTTTGTACAAGCACTACAAGTGTGGAACTGTGAGGTTATCGAAAACTTTGTCCCTAGATTCGCCACAAGGAAGAATGTTGATGGCCCTTTTTGCCCAAGGATACTATTGTATCAATCCAAAAGGAAGAACACATTTCAGGAGGTACAATCTGCCCTTAATAGCTCTATGTTGTCTACGATGGAAGAGTTCTCCATGGAGAAGAGATTGTACAGTGGGGAGGATTTTAAACAAATTGACAATTCATTCAATGATTTGTTTGAGGGAGTTACTGATGGGGGGAGAAAGAGAAAGGCTGAAGCGGAATCAGATGAAGATGAAGATGTTGATGAAGATCAAGATGAAGAACTTACTACTGTCCAACCTTCCAAGAGGAAGAGAAATGTTGAATATGATGTATCCCCCAGCAAAGCAGCCACCAAGCATCGTAGGCGGCCTCCCCTAGTTCCATTAGTCCTCCATCCGCAACTTCAGAACCTGCATCATCACCAACATCTCTTGTTCGATGTATACGTCATGAGATAAAGAAGGATGTCGAAGAGATAAAGAAAGATGTCGAAGAGATGAAGAAAGATGTAGAAGAGATGAAGAGAGACATAAGAGACATCAAAGTGAATCAACAAAACAACTTTATTCTGTTTGAAAAGATGATTCTCAGTCTGAGCAACCAGTTCGCCAACCATGTCACCAACCAGGTAAGTCGCCAGCCTTTTGAGCTTTCACAGAGAACCATTTGGTTGCTACAATATTAGATAAAAAAATGTTATGTTTGGTTGCTGCGTCATGCGGGTGCGTCACGTAGGTATCCAGAAATAACATTAACACTAACAAGTTCATTCTAAGCTAATGGCTCGTACAGTTGAGATGATGGCTCGTATAGTTAAGATGATGGCTCGTACAGTTGAGATGATGGCTCATGCTGCTGAGATGATGATGGCTCATGCTGCTGAGATGATGATTGCTCATGCTGTTGAGATGATGATGCTCTTACTCTTGTAGTAGATGGTACAGGCATCACTACTTTGCATGTTGCCCTATTGTGTCCTAGACCTGCACATGAGCTGTATCGTCTCGGGACCTTACGGACTTCACCTTGGGATGTCCTACGCTTAGTTTGTGGTCACCCTTTCTTAACCTTTACAGGTGGTTTTAGACACACGCGTTGTTTGATAATATCGGGAACATCCCAATTCTCTTCATCACCAACCGGATAACATGTCTCCGCATATGCATTCAACCAAGATACAGTTGTGTAATATCTATGAGAAGGAAAATAAAACGATTAAAAAATAGGTTAAATAAATTGAATTTTTGAGTTGAATAATACCTTGAGCATAAGTCATAAGAAACCACATTCCGGTGACGGGCAGCCACCAATGCATGCATACAAGGAAAATTAGAGACTTCAAATACCCTACAAGTACAGTCCTTGTCCTTCAAATTGACTTTAAAATGGGACTCATTATCATGCACATATAACTCGAATCGGTTAAGGGATGATATAGTATAGAATCTGGCCTTCTCAAAACCCTCACATAATAACTTTTCATACGTTGGAGATAAAAATTCTTGGTGGTTGGACGCTTTTTCTATTCTATCATTAAACCATACTTGTAATGTTGTTCTTAAAGACTCAGCCATTGCTGAAATGTGATACTTTATGGCTTCCCTGCATTGACTATTAAAATTCTCAGCATAATTGCTTGTGTGTTGATTGTATTGCTTACTGGGGAAATATGCTCTACTCCATCTTTGAAACCCAATTTCTTCAAAATAGGCAGTAATCCTATGATCTTTAACCCTGATCTTGTCAAAAAACCGATTAAAGTGGGGGATAGTGTACGCACGAGAAGTCATACCAAACCCCACATGACAACTATCTGTTTTGAATTTGGCCATAATATTCATATTTATGTGATATGTGCATGCACCGTGGTCTGCTTCTGGAAAAACAACACACAAGACATTGGCGATGATTGGGTGTCTATCGGATACGAAGACGAGATCATCAACTAATCCAATTGCTTCTATAAGTTTTTGCATAAAATAAGTCCAAGAGTTATTATTCTCTGAATCAACAACGCCGAATGCAACAGGATATAGTTGTTCATTCGCATCTAATGCAACAACCACCAATAGTTGACCTTCCACCTTGTGCTTGAGAAAACTAGTATCAACGCACAATACGGGACGACAAAAGGCTTTGAAACCCCTAATTGAGAGACCTAGAAACATGAACATATACTTGAAGTGGCCGAGCTTGTCTGTCTGAATATCTGTTATGGTACCCGGATTATTCTTCTCCAACATGTATAAGTATGAAGGCAATTTTCCATAGGAATCCTCTACCGTTCCTCGCACCGCCATTAAAGTCTCCAAGCCTTATTATAAGTCAAAAATATCCCATAAGCTGATTGCATGTCTTCAATTATTTTCTTAGGTAAGTGGTTATGGTGATGGTCCATGTACTTACTCTTCATGCACTGCCCAATAACCCATGCCGGTGTTTGTATTTTTTCTCCGACCTCGACAAAACTGAGCATTGAGTGTTGTTGATTGAATTTCCGAATCTCAAACATCTCAGAAAACTTACCTTTCACAGCACGCAAGTTCCAATTGCATGTCTCATCCATACATTTCACATACCAAAGATGTTTTCGTGACTTCATCACTTTGAATTCAAAATGATAAGTCATCGCATATTTATATATCGTCAGTTGAAGTTCTTTTTTATTATCAAACAACGCACCGACTTTCAATACGGTTTCACTAGTTAATTCCAATGCAAATGAAGGGTTTGTCGGTGATAGGTCTGTCGGGTCTGTTGATGGGGTACCCATAGATGCTCTTGCACTAGATAGTGTACCCATTGATGGTGTTGCACTAGATGATATATCCATTGATGGTTTTCCACTAGATGGTGTACCCATTGACGCTCTTGCACTAGATGATGTAGGTATTGATGATTGATGCGACGTGCGTGCAATTGCTGGTGCAGGACTAGTAGTAGCTTGGAAGTCACTAACCCGTTCATAATTAAAGTCACTAACCCGTTCATAATTAATCAGTTCATGATGAGCCCGTTCATCTTCTTCTCCTCCTCCTTCATTTTCACTTTCAAATAAAATCTGTTGAGAAACAACTCGAGAAACAACTCCAAGTATAGTTTTTTTAGTAAATAGTCGTAGTGCACTATCTTGACTTGGGTACTTCTCTACTAATGAGACACACAATGGTGATGAAGGTGACGAACTGCAACCCGAAATTAACCGTGTTAAATAGATGCCCACATCATTATCTCGCTCAATAATAACATGGAGAAGTTTTGCAGAAGGATCATACATGACTTCAATCACTAAATCATATGTAGACTTTTGCACGTTAATCGCCTCATAGATGATATCAACTAATTCGGCAAATATAGTACATTGGGGTATATCCATAGTTTTGCATGATTTTGCACAGAAAGACCTAATACCATCAGCTACAATTTTCCACTCTCCATTATACACAATAAATTCGTCAGCAAATACTTCAACTGCAATTGAAAAAAAATGATACTATCAATCGAGAGACACAACCGTAACAATGAAATGCAAGTACTAACTATAAATGGTCTGGTCGCGTGACGCACCTACGTCACGCACCCGGATTCCGCCGCAACTGTGACATTTACTTAATCAATCCCTAATCCCTAAACCCTAACAAACAATGCGTTCAAAGAAAGAAATTAAGGAAGGAGGAAGCATACCCGTAGCAGCAGACATCCTTCCTTCGTTGGGATTCCGACGTCTTCGTCGGGGGTCGTCATCGGGGGTCGTCGTCTTTTTAGAGAGAAGGAGAAGAAGGGGAGAAGGGGAAGTGAAAAGAGAGAACAAGGAAGAAAGAAATGAAAAGAAATGGGAAGAACTGGAAATTTTCTAATTATATAGCAAGGGCATTGTGGACTTTTCACAATGCACTCGGGTGCATCACGCAACTGGAGGATGCGTGATGCAATAGGGGCATTTTCGTCAAAAAAAAAGGGTCACCAACGCTATTTAATTTATGTGCTAACACTTTTCCTATTTAGGTCTATTATTGAGTTCATTTAGTCAAATTTCCTCTTATATGAACTATTTGATATATATATGATTTTTTTAAGAGAGAATTTTTTTTATTATATAATTTCTTTTATTATGATAATTTCTTTTTTAACAGATATTCATCCCATACTCTCCTATATTAAGACATTTATAGGTAGAATGATCAATTTTGATTTTTAAATAAAATTTTATTATCTTGAGTTATCATTGGAATATTCACGTTTTATTATCTATAAGACCATTAAAACAAATATATTTAACTATATCTATTGAAAATAAAAAAAAATTAAAAATAATATATATTATTTTTATATTAAATAAGTTAGAAATTAAATAATAAATTTAAATGTCATACTAGTGGTCCAAAATAAAAAAATAAATAATCTGTTAGTATAATAATAAATTATGATCTAAAATATAAATTATGTTTTAAAAGATTTTTCAAAGAAATAATATTTCAATTTTCAAATAATTCTATATTTATATATATATATATAAATTCCAAAAGTGCCTTGGCGCACCTAGGGCTGCACCAGCTAGCTGTGTGCTTGTACTAGTACTACTACTCTTGTGATTCATAAAATCTATTTGCCGGCGGCTGTGCCGGAAGTCCCTTGTACTAGTACTACATTCATCAGTGGCCACTGTAACTGCAAACCCCCCATAGAGAAGGAATGGCCGCGGCATCAATGGATCTCTCTCTCACAAGCTTTGTCCTACCTAATCGTGCTTCCATTTTCACCTCAAGGAACGCCCGGGTATTTACAATCAGATGCTCTTCTTCTCCTTCTCTCCCCATGGACGCCGCTTCAGCTCTTGGTAAGACTCCATTTTCTCAGACCCATTTCTAGAAATGCCTTCTTTTCCCAATTGCATGACTAATATTGCCTAAGTAAGTTAAATGATGAGAGTTTATGAATTGGTCTCCGTAGGGTTGGCTGAAAAGCCATGGAAGACGGCTGATGCGAGGCTTGTTCTTGAAGATGGTTCAGTCTGGAAGGCCAAGTCTTTTGGTGCTAAAGGAACCCAAGTTGGTGAAGTAGTATTCAATACTTCCTTAACAGGGTATAAACTCTGCCTTCACTGTCTTTGTTTTCTAGCACTTACTTAACTCGTTGATTTTTAATGGTTAATCATGAGAGGCTTTGAAAATCTCTAAAGCTTTGTTTCATTTAACATAGTTATTTTTCTTGGAGTTGAGGAATTCTGTTAACTGAGTAATATATTTTTCTGGATAGTGGAATTTTCCGGTATTAAGGTTTTGGAAGAATCAACATACAGTAGCTACAATTGAGACTTCTCTTGAACAAATCATTTCATCTTCTTTGCTTATGATCTTCTATTGGTTGATCCATGCTTTTTTTTGCAAATTATCTTTGAAACTCAGGGCTGGTTTGATGAAGCCTTATCCCATCATCAATCACTTTATCATACAAATAATCGATTAAACTACTAGAATACTCTTCTTCTATTTTTTTTTTTAATTTTCAAATCATCCACTTATGTGTTTTCACCTACAATTCAAAGGGGCATATTGGACAATACACAAAATACCCGATTATACTGTTTTTTCTTAACTAATCCAACTTTGATGTATTCTCCTTTTGACAAAATAAGTTTTGTCGTTACGACAGTTCATCACCTTCCCGTTTTGATTGATTTGTTGCAGATATCAAGAAATACTTACAGACCCAAGCTATAATGGACAGTTTGTGTTGATGACAAATCCACATATCGGAAACACTGGCATTAATTTTGGTGAGCAATATTGATTTCTTAAATCATTTAGATATAAACTGTTAATCTAATTGTAAACCATGACGTCGCAGATGATGAAGAGTCGAGCAAGTGCTTCCTTGGAGGTTTAGTAATAAGAAGTTTAAGTATCAGGTATTTATATGTATATATATATATATTATTACTTCCTTTCATAATTAATGTTCATCCTAATATCCATTCCAATATAAAATTGTCACATATTATAATCTTGTTATAGTTAAAATCAATTAACATAAAAAAAAAAAATGATTTTTCAGTACTTCAAACTGGAGATGTACGAAACCTCTAGGTGATTACTTGGCCGAGAGGAACATTATGGGAATTTGTAAGTAGTCAATTTTTAAGCCTTCAATATGCTTTGACAGTTTGTCGAGTCAAATAGTTTTAAAATTTTTATGGCTGCTGAATATCTCTATTTATGGGGTGGCTGCTGATGTTCAAAAGATGACGTTGATACACGTGCCATAACATGTAGACTGAGACAAGATGGAAGTCTTATAGGCGTGTTAAGCACTGAAAATGATAAATCGGACGAACAACTTTTGGAGATGTCTCAGAATTGGAATATAGTAGGTAAGGATTTTATTTCTTAATCAAAATGTTAGTAAAGATGTCTCCATTGTGTTTCATGATCATAGAAGATTAAGAGCTTGTTTCCTGTAGTCTTTTTATAAACAAAACCAATTTTGTTTTTTGAAAAGAACCTTGTTTGATGCAAAAGTGAATTATTTTGATAAATGAATAAAATTTTGTATTAATATTTTTCTAAATGTTATAAAAAATAAAGTAAGGGTAATTTGATATTTTGGTTGATGGTTTGAGAAATGATGGGATAAGGGGTTGTTTGGATTAAATCCAAATAGGCCTTCATCAAACAAGACTGAAGTTTTTATGGTGATGATATTCTTGGCTGTTTTCTTCAGGTGTTGATTTAATAAGTGATGTTTCCTGTCGGATTCCTTATGAATGGAAAGACAAAACTGATAATGAGTGGGACTTCAACTCTGTCGGGAGAGATGGAAAAACCTTCCATGTTAGTTTTTCTGTTTTAGCTTCTTTCTTTTTTTCTGTTAAAGTTAATAATCTCTGTGTGCCATTTCAAAAGAACAAGCTAATATAGATTAAGAAATAAATATATTGAACACATCACATAGATTTGAAGCAGACAGGCTTGATCTAATATAATGCGAAAAACTTAAAAAGATTTCACCACTATGTATTGATTGATCTCCTTTGTGCCCTTCACCAACCACAAGCACATCTTTTTTCCATGCCATTAAAGTCATTCTTTACAGCCAGATGTGTCATAAAGTATATAAAAAATCTGCCCCTTGAAATCTTCTTTCCCTTTGTATTTGAGAACGAAAAACATGTTTTGAAGAAAGTCTTTGAATGGTTGGTGCTTCTATCTTCCTAACACCCCTTGAAAACCGACACAAAAGACATATGCAAATCATCGTCTTCTTGTTCCTGACATAGATGACATATTTTTCATTTAACATTCCTTCATTTGGAGCATTTTCTCCTCATTGATAGCTTTATGTTAAACAAGACCAGAAAGAAAGGAGTTATCCTAACCGGAATAATTGGGTTCCAAAGCGTCCTATTGAAACTGGTCTCATTGCGCCTTTGTTAACAAATCACAGAAGCTCTTCACGCTCAAAACATTCCTTTACTCCCTCCATTGTGAACAATGTTTTGAACTAAAAAGAGTCTTTCTGTACCCGAACACTCAAGAAGTGCTGAATAAAACTGAAAATTAAGTAGTTAATGTTGAAAACAGAATTTTAAGTACTTGATCTGTAACTTGGTTTCATAAAATGTGGAACTAATGTCGGAAAGTACTTAAACGTTATTTTTATCTTTATAGTAACATAATTTGATTAATTTTTAAAGGTTAAAGTTGTCTTTTGTTAGATTTTATAATATTACTGAGTTAAATCATTCATAGGTTACAGATATCAACCAGATTTGTAGCTTAATTTGAGTTAAACCTAAACAAGAAGTTATTTAAATAACAATTATCAAATGAACTTAATTCAAATAAGGTGATTATTTAGATTAACGGATAAGTTGTGTTAACTATTGCCTAATATTCCATCCAATTCCCTCTTCCTAACAAAAATATTTAACAATTCCGGAATTTTTTTTCTGTATTAGTGATTGAACTGTAACAGCTTTTTTTTTCTTGCAAATGAAGTTCTAAATTGAACCATTCCATGACAATTGCGGTTCTCTTTTTGAGTATAGGTTATTGCTTATGATTTTGGAATCAAGCACAACATACTTAGGCGGTTAGCTTCATATGGCTGCAACATTACTGTAGTTCCTTCAACATGGTCAGCTGCCGAGACCCTGAAGATGAAACCTGATGGAGTTCTATTTAGCAATGGCCCAGGAGACCCATCTGCAGTTCCCTATGCTGTACAAACAGTCAAAGAAATAGTTGGAAAAGTTCCTGTTTTCGGAATATGCATGGGCCATCAGTTGCTTGGTCAGGCTTTGGGTGGTAAGACCTACAAGATGAAGTTCGGTCACCACGGTGGAAATCATCCTGTCCGTAATCTTCAAAGTGGATGTGTCGAGATCAGTGCCCAGGTAACTTTAAGTTTAGAAAATTACCATTCGGATTTTGTTTGTTTATGTCATTTAAATGACACATAATAGCAATAGTTCTAACAGTTGCATCTTATTTTAAAACCCAAAATATTGGAGGAAATAATAACATAAAAACAATTTTTACTTACCTAGAAGAATTTAAACTTCAGATATTGCAACACCTTCATTAAAGTGGATGATCATTGCAGTGTGATTCTGTGCTAGACTCCTATAGGTAAAGCTATGGTTTCCAAAAAAAAAACTTGACACCTAAGAATGAATCCCGACTAGCATCATTCCCACAAGATGCTCATTACAAACAATTACACCTAACAACATCCATCTCCACTTAGTCAATAACAGTCGCAACAACTATCACAAATTACGGTTATGAAACTGATCATTCAAGTAAAGGGAGATAAATTCCTGTAAATTCCTCTTTTAGAGCTTGTTTGATGTAGGTGGGGTTATTAGAAGGTTATGAAATCAAAATCTTGTTTGATGAAAAAGTAGGTGTTTGTGATTTGGATTAAATTACTGAAATATCTTTTTGTATTAAAAAAACAAGATCATTTTTTAATTTCGTTATTTTTCTTATCATATGATTGATTGAGCTATTAATCTTTTCTAGATTCAGAAATGTGGTGCCATTGGAATAGAATATTCTTGCATTATTGCCTTTTTTAATTGGTTGAATTGTTATAAAATCTCAACATGACCTGAGCAATATCCTCTCAAAGGCAATATCTTTCTAATCCAAGTCGAAAAAAATCCAAATTTTATTTATGTTTTCATATTTGGATTCAACAACATTATTGCCTTTTCTTATTGGTTGAATTGTTATAAACTTTCAACATGACCTGAACAATATCCCTCTCAAAGGCAATATCTTTCTAATCTAAGTTAGAAACAAGTTCAAAATTTTATTTATGTTTTTGTATTTGGATTCAACAACATTATTATTGTATGTTGTGGTTAATGTGCTTAGTAAAACAACAACTAAAGATGGACATGCATGGCTTTTAGACTTGTTAATGTTACATTTCCCATTTGGAAACGCTTATTGTTTCGGTATCTAGATCCATTTGAGTTTTCACAATTATAAATTAACGAGTGTTTTTGCGGACAGAACCATAACTATGCAGTGGACCCCTCATCACTTCCGGAAGGTGTGGAGGTGACACATGTGAATCTCAACGATGGAAGTTGTGCTGGTCTTGCCTCTCCTAAGCTAAAGCTTATGTCACTTCAGTACCATCCTGAAGCGTCTCCAGGACCCCATGATTCTGATTATGGTAAATATTCTTTTACTGTTGCTAAATTTGTGACATGATATTGAATATTTGTTATTCTTTTGTTGTTTTTTTGGCAGTTTTTGCTGAATTCATACAGCTGATGGAAAGAGAGAAGAGCGGTGTATGATCTGGGTTAAAATTGCTGGAAAAACATGGATGAATACTTTAGAAAAGAGTTATGTTGTTGAATTCAATTTTTGTTTTTGTTTTTGTTATTTGGTTATTATGGGATTGGATAAAACTGTAGAAGCAGCCTCTCTGTTGTGGGCCAAATTATGGTAAGTTTTTGGGCAATAAATATAAAATTTATTTATTTTTCAGTATTTTCCCCAATTCAAAAAAAGGAAACACATCCAAATTTCCAATGACAATATTGGTGTTCAGCTCACATATTACCACTACTATAATTTTTGTTTTACTATTATAATAATATATTGAACTTGTGTTTCCCAACTCACCCGATTTTCTAGCCTCTTTGTGTGGTAACTAAAGTTTTATGTACTTTTAGGTCTTGTTCGGATTGGGATTATTGTAATAACTTAGAGGGGAGAAATGAGTAATAATTTTGAGGAGATGAAAATATTTTTGGTAAAATAATAAAATAATAAATAGTAATTTAAAATAAAGGGTATTTTAGTATTTTGGGTAATAAATTGAGTGATGTGATTGATGAGAGGGGGAGTGAAAAAATGTTTAAATGGGTTGGATTATTTAAATAACTCCAACCGAACAAGGCCTTAGATGATAATATTTGTGATCATGTTTGATGGTGATTTTTTTGAAAGTTGTCTGAGTTGGTAATGAATATAACGTAGGAGAAATATAATGTTATAATTTGAATTATATTGTTTTTTTTATGAGTTTTTATTATTTGGTGCGATATTTCACGATTAATTTGATTAGTTGAATCATCTAAAAAAAATTAGATTGAATTTCATTTGATATTATGTGCAATTAAAGATTATGTCTTGACAATTGAAATCCCATAAACTTTGGAAAAAAAAAAAATAATGAAAGAGAACCAGAGTAGTAACAAGAAGATGAAGAATTATGAACATGATGGTTTTGCTTCCTGTTAATTAAATTAGAATAGAAATATCTTGAAGTAATTGTTCCACCTTACCTTTAATGAACATTCTTTTTTTTTCTTTCTTTTATCTCTTTTTTTATTCCTAAGTACAAAATCACGTACTAAGCATGTCTTAAAAAGAGTTTTTTTTTCTTAACATAGACATTATATAACAAAGGAGATGTTACACTGATGCCAATTAACAAAGGAAATACGCAAATAAAATAAAAATAAAATAAAATAAAGACATTAGAAGCAATAAAACATCATAGACAACTTGAGAAACAAACTTTGTTGAACCTAGCTACTCAATGAGCCGTCCACTAATGAGTCGTCCACTAATGAATCAATGAGCCGTCTACTAATGCCATTGGCGTAGATGGTAAGATATGGAATACGACTTTTGTGTAAGATCAAGATAATAAAACTTAAAAGTTCCTAGTAATGAAATGATTGGTCTAGAGTGATGCTGAAAAAAGTATAGTGAGTTAGAATTGAAACTATATATAGTTACAAATGTGGAGTTAATTTCAGTGTTTTGTATATATATATTATTTATTAGTTGTATATTAATTGTTATTATATTAAAGATTAAGTTTAATTAAATTGATCTATTAAATATAAAGTTTAAACACATGCTTAAACATGTATACTAAGTATGAAGTATATTATCCATTGATAAACAAAATAGTAAACGTGTATATTAGAGTTACGTCCACACACAGATAACCGAAGATACGAAAAAACATCTTCATCGAATATTCTTCATTAAGGATTAAAGTACGCCTTCTTCTGCAATTCAGAATATTATTTTAATGAAATAACATTTTATACGTTCCTTGAAGTTTTTGACCGATTACATTATATGATATTTAGCTAGGTCCAAACGCGATTGACATTCTCATTTCAAAAAATATAAATTGCTTGGGGAACATTCTCATATAATTTAAATTTTAATGTGTTTATGTTTTATCCTTGTTTATTAAGTCTACATCATATTGGAAGACCCAAAGTTTAGACCTAAAATATTGATCAACATTAACTTTCTTCCAAACATTTGAGATTAATTAATTAGTTAAACCCAAATCTAATTCTTAAATTCACATCATCATTAGTACATAACCTGTCTCAATATTCATCTTTTATATGAATTCTCATTCCAATTTAGTTTAGAATTAATTTCTCTCCTATTAAAGTCATTATGTTCCTAATATATTAGCAATCTATAATTAATTATTTAATCATATAACAATCATAATAATGAGCAGAATTTAATAGTCCTAGCTATCATAATCCTGCTTAAGTTATTCTGTCACAAATTTAATCAAGGGCTACTATAGAATGACAAACTCTAATTTACAATGGGTTCCTAGATTAAAAGCAAGCCGATCATCGAATGGTTGGGTTTTGCAACAACAAAACCATAGATTTTTTTAAAAATCAAACCCTGCTCTCAAATGAAAAAAGTGATTACACTATGAATGATTGAAATACTTCACAATAAAAGTTTTCCCAACCTCTCTCTCTGGATTAGCCAAAGAACAAGAGAATCAAAAAATCTTAGATTTGTTCACTCTCTCTCAACCTTACTATGTTAAGAGAAAATACCCAAATATGTATTTATATCCTAACCCGTTTTTATAACAGAAAACTCTAAACCGTTTTCATAATAAAAAATCCTGACCCGTTCACTTACCTAGAAGATAAAACCTGACCGCAATGGTAATGAACACCTCAACAATTCTCCCCCTTCCGAGAAATAGGAGAATGTTTCTACAAACATTCATCATTGTGACGCCCCTTTTAGAACTATTCTGGCTTTCGCACAACATATCTAATGATTGCTTCTTGGCAAACTCTTTGTCATCATATCTGAACCGTTCTAATCCGTATTCACTTTCTCCAAACATAACTCTTTCTTCTCGAGCACTGCACAGATCCAATGGTACCTTCTTTTGATGTGTTTTGAACGTGAATGTAAACTTGAATTTTTGCTCACATGTATAACACTTTGCGAGTCACTAAACACCACAAACATGTCTTGTGCTATACCCGTTTCCTTCAATAATTTCTTCATCAATCTCTTTTCCTTACAACATTCAGTAATATCAATATATTTAGCTTCTGTAGTAGACAAAGCAACACATTAATGTAGACGAGACTTCCATGATACATCTCCTCCTTCAAAGGTAAACAAATACCCTGAAGTTGATCTCATTGTGTCAATATTACCACTCATATCTGAATTAGAAAACCCTTTAACATGTGGCTTTCCAGTACCATAACACAAATCATACTTGGAGGTCCCTCAAAGATATCTCATTAGTCACTTAACCACTTCTCAGTGTGCCTTACTAAGATTTGAAAGGAAATGACTAACTACTCCAATTGCATGAGCTATATCCGGTCTTGTGCATACCATTGCATACATCAAACTGTATATTCTGAATCATATGGAACCTTGCACATTTCTTGTCTTTCCTCTTCATCCTTGGGAGATATTGTCTTATTTATTTTCAAGTGTGTAGCCAATGGACAAACAACTGACTTTGCCTTGTCCATATATAATCTTTATAGAATATTCTCAATATATCTCTTGAGACACCCATAAAATTTTCTTCACACGATCACGAATGACCTGTGTTAGATTATAATTTATGAAATGGTTTTGTAATGAATGGATAAAACTAAGTTTTAATTATATATATATATATAATTGTTAAGTCATATCAATTATATAAATATATATAAAGATAATAACAATGTGTTGTAGTACAGTGATAAGTACTTCCGCCTGTCACACTAGTAACCCGGGTTTGAATCTCACCAGGTGCAAATAATAATTAAAATTTTATTATTTCAGGGAAGCGTCCGATTGGATGTCTAAAAAGCGCGTCCGGTTCGGCTGGATGCAAGTTTAGTTGTACGTGTCCGGTTCGGTTGTCTCTACAGTGCATTCAGCTGGATGTCTGGAAATACCGAAGTTGAGAAAAACCGAAAGCGCCTCTAAACTACCGAAGTTGAGCAAAAACCGAAGCTTTCTTCCAACTCATCATCAGGCATCCGAAATGAAGTAAAGGCAGTTGATCTCAACAAATGAATGACTGCCATGTATGTGCTATTATTCAAATTGCCTGTCCACTATCTAGTACACCACGATCTCAGAAATATTCTCTGATGTACTATCCTGGAACACATCCAACGGAAGGAGGACAAGTGTCCATTGAAGAAGATTCGACTGTTATTGTGATTTAAATATACAAGAAGATCAAAGGAAAAAAAAGTAGACTTGGCTCCTAGGGTTCTCTTGAAAATTAAAAACTCTCTCTATACAAGTAGATTTCAAAAGCTCCATGTCTTAGCTCTTTTGTGAGAGGTTGTTTATACCGAAAATCATTGTATCACTTCTTTATATTGTGATTTCTTTGTAAGTTGATAGAGTGTCTATCAACGAGTGTTATGTGCTAGGAGTTCGAAAACAGGTAGTGTCTAAGTCCTGGTTGTTCGATCGAGTTTGTGTAGTGGTTCTATTCAAATAAAATCTTCTAGTGAATATCCTTCTCGAGGTCGAGAAAAAGGGTGACGTATGAGAGTTTGCTCCGAACATCCATAAATAAACTTTGTGTCTTGTGTTCTTTACATTCAGAATCTTCCAACCCTTTATCTGTCGCTTCAAGTCTAAACAAACAGTTTTGTACTTGACTCCGGTCAAGAGTTTGTGAAGACTTGTGAAGAATAAAAATAGAATCTAACCTTTAACAGGGTTATATTTATCTTGAAGTTAAAAAAGCGTACAACATAGTTAGACCCCATCTCTATAGTTGCACTCGATCCTAACAAGTGGTATCAGTGCAGATTCCTATTCTCAAGCAATTAGATATCATCATGTCTTTCTCCAATAAACTTCCAATGTTCTACAATAAAATTATGATGATTGAAAAATTCGTATACAAACACATCTTGCTGCTCAAGATGACGATATGTGGTTCGTTATCACTGATGACCCGATAAAAATTGAGAAGCCAAGATGAAACTGGACAACCGAAGATAAGAGAATGGACAATCTAGATAACGTGGTCAAGAACATTCTATACAAAACTCTTGACAAGAACATGTTTGGAAAGATCAAAGCGTGTTCCACTACCAAGGAGATATGGGAGAAGTTTACCCAACTTTGTGAGGGCAACGAACAAACTAGAGAGAATAAGCTCATGGTTGCCACTCAAAAGTTTGATAGCATCAAGATGCGCCCAGGGGAGTCGATCTTCAAGGAATACCACATCTCAGCTTCTCAAAACCTTCTTGTCCACTAGGTCATAACACTTGTACTTCAATTTTTATCACCATAACCCAAAAATATGCATTGCCTGGTTTTGCATCTATCTTAGACCTCTCATCTTTTGGAACATGCACAAAGGCTCTACAACCAAAAACACGTAAATAGTCATAATTAACATATTTACCTGACTATACGCTTTATGTACACTTATTTATTTTTGGGAAAACGGTTAAAACCATTTCATTAAAATCTCAAAAGTGGGAGGGTCAAGAATCAAAGCTAGACAAACTCTAGCTATGATTAAAAGATGACAATCAAACGACCCTAAAAACCTGATTAGTAGCAATCAAACATACGAAAAATAGAGATTACAAACAAAGATTATAAATTATATTAAATCCTAATTATCCCAATCGGGATTTTTATTTCCATACCAACCTAATGTTTCAACATGTTGTCTTTCTCTTCCCCTTGTCCTTCCCCTTCCCCTTCCCTTTCCTCTTGTAATGAAAGGGGGGTGAACTAAAGAGGTTAATGAATATTGCCTATTCTCTTTCGTATTTTTTCCTTTATATGAACCCGTTCTGATGTGATAAAAAGAATTATTCTTCAGAATTTTTGAGCTCTTCACCTTGTTGTTCTCAACTTGAATTTCGAGATTATTGTATTTATTTTCTTCAACTTCGGCTTTAGAATCCTCAACAATTTTCGATTCCTCTATATCAACCTTGTAATTCTCTTCTTTCTCTAGATTAACTTGAGTATCTTCTTCTCTGTTTTCATCAGCAACCACTTCAACTTGATTTGATTGAGAATCCTTAATTATCTCTTCAACATGATTGGGTTGATGTTCCACCTTCTTCGTACTACTTTCGTCTTGTACAAAAACATTTTTATCTTTTGTTTCTTGATCTTTAACCTCTGTTTCATTTTCCTGCATCTTTACTTTCTGCCTTTATGAATTTTTTGATCTTCTTCCTTAGCCAAATCACAATTTGGGCTTGCATGTTTCATTGTCATACTATTCGGTAGTGTGATTCTAGGATGCACATCAATGCTAATTTTAGCAAATGATAAGTGTTCTCCTCCTTTAATAATTGAGTCCATGTATAATAGTGTACTCAATAAACCTACAAAATGACTAAGAGTTTTTATATTATTCATGTGTGTAGAGATATTCCAAAGTTTGAACCATATATGAGTTGTTTCCTTAGGCTTGCTTAATATGTTCAAATCTTCAGATCATCTTTCCAACTTCATGCAGTTGAATCCAATATATGTATGCCCATTTTTAAGAATTTCATCTAGATTTGATCCCTTCTTAAATTTCAGAAAGTAGAGATCATGTACATTTGCTGAAATTTTCTCCAATCCCTTTTCCTCCCATTGCTTCATAAGTGCCTATTTGGTGACTATGAAGGAAACTCTATTCTTTTCTATGTAGTTTCCCACCACTATATTTTCCCATTCCCTAACACAATTTTCTTCTACTATAATAGGCAATTTAAATTCAATAGGAGAATTTAGTACCTCCACTTTTGTCTGTACATTGCCCAAATAGATTTTCCTTAGTATGCATGATCTTTAGCTTTTTTCTCAATGTTGTTTTTCCAAACTTCGTTGATTTTCCATGTATAATTATTTATGATAGTATAGGTTTTCGATTTAGGAGCATTCATTAACTCCCTCATTTTTGCAATAGACCATTTTACTATCACTTTATATTCATCATTTTTGAATAATTCTAATCTTGGAGATAGTGAATGTTAAGTTGGACTGTTGTGCTTTGTATTTTCTCCTTGCTAAGTATAATCTCTCCTTTTTTAGCATGCATCAGGAGTTTAGTGATTTGGTTTTTTAGTCCAAATAAATTGGCCATTTGATTATACAAACTCCTTATTTCTTCTCCTTGATCCATGCATTATTTTCAAAAGACTTTTGGGCAGCAATTGGGTCTTTGCTGATTTCCTGCACTTTTTTCGTTAATAATTTTTTCAGCTATTTTGTTCATTTCCTTCTCTGTAGTTTCTTTGACTCCTTTAGAAACAAAGTCCTACACTTCTTTGGCTTTGACTCCTTTAAGAACAAAGTCATGCACTTCTTTGGCCTTATTGTTTTCCTTTTACCCATATTCCAATAAGACTTCAGAACAGGGGATCAAAGTCAGAACAACAATCTTGAAACGACCTTATTCAAACCCTAGACGATTTTCCCAATGTGCCGAACGTGTCAAACGTACTTATCGTGTCGAACGTGTCAGACGTGCCGATGATCTTTACTCTGACCATGTTTCCCGTAACCGACTATCAAATCAACTGAATCATGCGACCGAGCAAATTTGCCGAACATGCTGAACGTGTTGATCGTGTCAATCATTCTAATTGTGCCGACGGTCTTGAATCCGACACGATTCTTGATTGAATATGAGAATGAGCTCGTATTTGGGGAAGATTTTCATTCTGCAAACTTATTATTCAATGGCTTGGAGGGAGAACGATTGAT
The DNA here is from genome assembly GCF_907164915.1 of Impatiens glandulifera. Classification (NCBI taxonomy): domain Eukaryota; kingdom Viridiplantae; phylum Streptophyta; class Magnoliopsida; order Ericales; family Balsaminaceae; genus Impatiens; species Impatiens glandulifera. Next base: position 54,136 of record NW_025919335.1, read on the forward strand.
CACATACACTGTAGTGCTCATGGCTTCAGTCCAGAAATGCTTAGCTAACTTGGGATGGGAGATCATACTCCTCATCTGTTCTAACATTATTTTGTTCATCCTCTATGTCCTCAATTTTGTTGTGGAGTCTTGGGCACAGTCTGTTTATGTCAAATACCCTACTCTTTGTAATAATCATCAAATGAGCCTATGTACTCTCCCCCCATTATCTGACTGCACCCTCATCAGTTTCCTGTCTGTCTCTTTTTCAACTAGCTTGTGAAAGACCTCGAACCTTCCTACAACTTCATCCTTGGACTTTATAGCATAGACCCAAACCTTCTAGATGCATCGTCTATGAAGGTTACAAAATAAGAAGCATCACCTATGGATGTAATCTTCATAGGACCATATACATCTATATGGACCAACTCAAGAAAATTATTTTTCAATTCCACCTTCGACTTACTGAAGGAGACTCTGTTCTTCTTACCCTTCAAATAGTGCTCACAACATTCAAGATGAGTATCCTTGAAATTAGGTAACTCATTTCTCTTGATTAAAACATTCAACCTTTTTCACTAATATGACCTAGTCTCTTGTGCCACAACTCACAGGATGACTCCATCACGGTAGAATACGCTACATCATAGACAATTTTCAAATTTGTCTTGTATAAGGAACAACATTTCTTACCTCGTGCAACAATCAAGGAACCCTTGCTTAGCTTTCATGCTCCACCACTGAAAACATTACGGTAGCCTCCATCATCAAGTATACCTACAAAAATCAAATTCATTCTCAAACCATGAACATGTCTTACATCTCTCAATGTCAAAAACAACATATGTTTGTCTCAATTCTAACATCACCAAGACCAACTATCTTGGACACACCACTATTTCCCATGCAAACATCACCATGATCACCAGCTTTGTGAGATTGAAAATAACCTTTGTATGGAGTAATATAGAATGAGGCACATGTGTCAACAATCCATGTTGTTTCATTGAAAGACGTGCTAAAACATGAGTCTTAACATTTAAAAGCATATGTCAGCTTACCATCCGAAACAAAAGCAAATGTATCTGCACTCTGTTCTTTCTTTTCTCTAAGTTTCACCATACCCTTTACTTTATCATTTTTCAATTTACAGCACTCGTTTTTTCAATGACCCATTTTGCTACAGTAATGAAAATCACCATCCTTCTTCGGAGCTGTAGACTTCCCATACTCGAACCACTTCTTTATCATTTGATCTTCCTTTATCATTAACCAACATATCAGACTTAGAGGATTTATCCCCTTTTCGATTCTCCTCATCAAGTAAGGAACTGGTGACAAATGTCATGTTGACTTTACAATTTGGTGTTGAGTTGCTGAGAGTGATAATAAGTGTCTCCCAACTTTGTAGGCAAAAAGCCAAGAACTTAAAGTGCTTGCACCTCATCATCAAAGTTTATCTTTATACTACTCAACTGATTCAAAATATTTTGAAATTCATTCAAGTGCTCAGCAATTGATTTATTATCAATGTACTTCAAGTTCACTAGCCTTCGTACTAGTGCTGCTTTATTCCCTGTTGACCTTCCGACGTAGAGAGCTTCAAGTTTGCTCCACACACCATACGTCGTAGTCAAGTTCTCAACATGGTGCACAACATTTACACCAACCCACGAACGAATAAACCTGCACGATTTTCTATATATCTTTTTCCAATCAACCTCTTTTGTACTCTCAAGTGTAACACCCTCATTTTTAATTGCTTCATTCAAATCATCTAAAACTAATATATCACTATTCATCAGTTTCCATTGCCTATAGTTTGTACCATTCAGACTCACCATATTAGGTCTAGATTTCCCCATTATTATAGTCTTAACAACTGACAACCCCCCCCCAACAAAGAAACCAGTTGATATCCTCTTTGAATTTCGTCAGGTAACTAGAAGAACACTTTACTCCAATATTAAAACAGGTAACCAATCAATACTGCTGTGATACAACTATTGGGTTTTGCAATAGAAAAATCACAGATCTTCTTAGAAATCAAATCATGCTCTCAAATGAAAGAAGTGATTACACTAGGAATGATTGGAATACTCCACAATCAAAAGCTCCCCAACATCTCTCTCTAGATCAGCCAAAGAACAAGAGAACTAGAAACCCTAGATCTGTTCACTCTCTCAACCTTACTATGTTAAGAGAAAATATCCAAAAATATATTTATACCTTCACCCGTTTTCATAACCAAAAAATCCTAACCCGTTTTCATAACAAAAAATCCTAACCCGTTTTCATAATAGAAACCCTGACCCGTTTACTTATCTGGAAGATAAAACCCGACCGCAATAAAAAAGAACACTTCAACACGAACCACCTGGAAAAATCGAGGTAAATGGGACATATGTCGGAGGGTTGATGGTAATACAAAGTTGAGCTTGAATGCTTTCAAGGAGCTAGCTTATGCTCTTGGTTGAGTAAAATCGAAAGAGCGAAAGAAGTTGAGGATGAAAAAACTATGTTGAGAGATTATGTATTGTGAGATATAACTCTTCCCACAAAGATTTGTTTGAGATTTTTGAAGCGGTGTCAATTGAAAGACAATTAGTGAGTTTCATTGTATTGATGAAAAGATAATGTAAAATTATCAAAGCAAACAAGCTAAATAATGTGAAAGAAAAGACTACATGGAGGTGTTACATTTATTTATTGTTAATATTAAATAGTGTTAAATTTAACATAAAAAAATAGAAAAGACCAAATGTGACAACACCATCATTGATGAGTAAAGTTATAGTCAAGTGGAATTGAGTACTCTTCTTATCCTTACCTCGAGCATTGACAATTTGGTATGATCTTGTTGAGTAAAGTTAATGAAGTGAGTTGGAATCATCAAATCTTATAGGTTCCTTTGAAGGAAAGATAATTTGACATTATTGTTTTTTAATTATCTATTATTTCATGACAATTTTTGTATTGATTTGTACTTAAATTGATAATTATCTAATAATGTCAATGGAATATGTGAAAGTTCATATGGTCAAAATGTTTCAAGTTCGATCCTTAAATGAGATTTAAGCGTCATTTTTCTAGTTATCTTATTAATTCACGACAATTTTTGTCGTAATTTATAATTATTTTTTCAAACTTATGCGACAATTATGACAATTATGTTTATAGTTATTGATTTTGATAGGGTGTAAATTTTTTATTAATTCATATTTTTGTGAATAACATATGATTTTCGTGAAAAAAAAGTCAAATTAATATTAAGACTAGAAAGAAAAAAAAAATCCATTTAATACCGTTATTATGACATGAGCCTAAATAAACGTCAAACTTCATTCTCTTTGTTTAATAAACATTCAGAACTTTATAAATTTATTGGAGTTTATTGAAAAGTAGCATGAGAAAATCATTAATTAACTAAATTTTCATTCTCAATTGTGCATTAGTTAATCTATTTGCATATTTATATTTTTCCACTACCATTTAATTTTATTATCTCAAAACTTTACATGCAATTAGTTGACTAAACAGTCTATTGAATAAAAAAAAGACAAAATAATCATTAACAAACATTCTCTAAGATACTACAAACTTTGTGCCTTTGTTCATCTGTGAGCTCCTTGGGAAAATCCACCACGAAATGGATCACAAGGTTTCCCCTTCTTCCTAGCTCCTTCGATTTCGGCATCCCTTGCCCGACAATGACCTTCTCGAAACCGGTCTCTATCATCTCGTCGTCGAACTTCAATTTTATCTCCTCTCCTCCTAATAATGCAATCGTGATCATGCATCCAGTGAGGGCATCCACTAGTGGTATTTTGAATTCCATCAACAAATCATCGCCTCCTCGTCTAACATACATTGGGTGCTTCTTCTCCATTATGACTAGAATTATGTCGGCTTGACATGTCCCTAATTTTTCGTTTCCGATCCCTGGAAACGTTAATTTCGTTCCTTTTTTCCATCCTGGTTGCACTTTTATGGTAAGTTGTTCCTCCTCATGTGTCAAGAACCTGAAATAAAATAGTAGTGTTAAATCGTATTTTAAAAGTAACTGTAAAATTATTTGATAATTTTTAATCAGGACATACTTTTAACTGTATAATACCTAACCTAAACTAAAATTTAAAATACAAAAAATCTCAAATAACCCAATGAAAATATCAATATACCATAATTAGATTTTATCCTTATTAGTCTTTTGTATATATCCCTATTAAACATTAAAGATTGATGGATGTATTTCATTGAATCATTCAACCCATCCCTTTTCTGTTAGGTTTTATTCTCATGGTTAGAGAGTCCTAACTTGGTGTGATTTTATTTAAGTCCATATTATATAATGTAAAGAAATATTATTTTTTTTCTAGGTTTTCAGTAAGTTTTACATACCCACCAGAGAATGCAGAGAAAAAACAAATTCATAGTTTGAGGCAGCAGTTTGGAGAAAAAAATTTTTGATAGCTTGTTGGTTATTTATATGACTACGTTATGAATAGTTAAAATCTATATTCTAAAGCTTCTAAGTCAGTCTGATAAAAACCAGAATTACAGAATTAGTATGGTTGGTTGATCTTACTCTTTTTTGTCTTTGTTGTTATTTGTCAAAATTATTGTGTGATTTTGATGCAATTGATTAGACTATAGTTTGGATATATCTAAACTAAACACTTATTTATAAAAAAAAAATTGATGATAGTGAATTGTTAAATGGTCTATATAGATTCGTGGTTTTACTCTCTTTTTTTTTAGATTTTCCAAGCTAAAATTTGTCATTTCAATTTCTTAAGTTTGTTTATCTCTTAGAATTAATTAGGAAAATGTTATGTTTTTAAAAATACATTTTTCAATAATTTCCCTAAATATTATCAATTATGATAGGAAAATATTTTTATTCTTAAGCAATAGTGCATGACATACCATGGATCTTGGTGGGGAGTTTCTACTTTTCTTTTTCTCAAACATCACATCAAATATACTTTTAACTATTTTTTCATCATTATTTTAGTATTTTATGATTTTAATTTTTACTATATAAATTAAACATATCTTTATGAAATTTATAATAATTTGGCTTGGCATGTTATGCCACTTTACAAATACACTTTTATTTCAGTTGTCATTATTCCTACTTTAGTACTTATAAGTTTATACTTTTACCCGACATGAGAAGCTACATATCTAACTAAAACAATTCCAAAAAAAATAATCTAATCGGAAATGAGATGAAAGTAGCTTAGTTCTCATCATCCATCTTCTCATATATCTCTATACTCTTATCTTCTATTCTTCTTATTGAAATTATGATATTACAAGGTCCTTTCAAGTCATTTGGAAATTCTTTTCCAATCAAATAGAGATAATTTTATGTTTGTATTCATATCATCACTAAAGTTTCTCTAATGTGATTTTCTCTCAAAGAAAAAATATTGACAGCTTGGTCTTCCTTAGAGTTCACACATATACTAATATATTGTAGTTGTGAAATTTATGGACCCGTTGTTAATCCGTATACACAATTATATGAACCGTTAGTACTATATATTTAAAGCTTTTTACATCTCTTGTGATTGCTTAACACATGAATTTCAACATTAAACTAACAACTTTCAATTCAATCACTTTCTCAACTATGTCAAGTAAGTTATGTTCCCTCTTCATTCTAGCTACTTTCACTTCTTATGCATTAATTTGGAGGCTTTTTCGTTTAGAGACATTCAACAAGTGTAGAGTAAATATTCTAAACCTTAAACAATGACATGCTTAATAAGTAAAAGGGAGAGAAAGAACAAACCCGATATCGTTAATGGCATCTCTGGATACCGAGATCTTCTTGACGCATCCAAAGCACAATTCCTCGAGAGAGCACTCTAGGGTTTTCTCCATAGCCAATGGTTTTAGCAAACCATTAGAGCTCGAAAACATAATGGGCACGGTACCTTGCCTACTCGTCATACTTCTCGACATAATCTTCTCCTTTACCGGAGGACCTCCTTCATCAATGGAATGCAAATCCGTTAAAGACCCTTTTTGGCTATAATATTTTCTAGACATAGATTTTCCCATGAACCGATGGCTAGATGTTTGACTCAAACTCCGGGGAAGGGAATTTCCCATGGGAAATTTGTCGGACGATGAAACATCCTTATTTGGTAAATCGAATTCGCTGGCGTTTGTGGTTTCTTCCATGTTTTTGTGGCTCACGGCGGCGGTTAAAGGGTTCCGATGATTCCCACTCTTGTTTCTAGAGAGAGAAGATCCATCATCGAGGCTTGAACTTCTCTTAAGAGGAGATAACTTTGATTGTGGGATATTTTCCATTCTTTTGAAAAAGCTTGGCGAAAGAGAAGATTCATCTTTGTTGATGATCTCGGGGAGATTATATTCTTCGTTATGGTTAGATCCCTAAGAGAAATGAATAATTCAAGAAAGTCAATAACGAAAAAACAAAACAAACCCTAATATACTAATAAGAAGATCTAGCTAGAAGATCCAGATGTTTAATTTACCTTGCGTGATTGATGATCATGAGCAGAACGATGTGATTTTCCATGTGAATCATTTTTGTCACGAGAGTGCTTTTTTGAAACAATGGTTTTATAAGCTTTGCAGAAACCTCCAATGGCGAACATTTTGCGGAGGCGCTGGAACGGTGATTTACGGCGGCGATCTGCCAGCTTGGAATATCGGGGAGAGAGAGAAAGAGAGAGAAAGAAAGAAGAAGAGTTTTTTTTTTGATGATTGCCAAATATAGGGAAGTTACGAATTCTAAGGCTTTTATTAGGCAAAATCAAGTTTTTAAAGAAGACGATTAGTTTCTTACCGTTCGTCGTTTATGGGTTTTTAAATTAAGGTCAATTAATTTTAAGGAAAGAATATCAATTAACCTCCTTATTTTCTAAGTGATGATCATTTAAGTCCTCTACTTTGAACACAATCATATCTATATGGTAAATGAATGAATGAGGGACAATTACCTTAGATACCCTCCGCTGTTTCTACCTGAATTATTTTTGACGGCTGGGGTGGGGAGGGAATGATACATGAACACATACTCCGTTGAGAAGACTATTATTAAACATAATTCAATTTATAATATATGTAATTTATTTATTATTTAAAATTTTAATTTATATATATATATATATATATAACCTTGTATATTATATGACTAATGATAAAAGGGAGAGAATTATGTAAAATTATACATGTCAACATATAAATTGAATTTGAACCCATTTAATAATTTTTATTTCTTCAATTTTTTATTATTAAAAAAATATTTAATAATTTTTCTTTTTAATTTTTATTATTATAAAAAAATTAATTATTATGCATGACACTATAATAAGCATTTAAATTATTTCTCTATCTCAATAATTTATTCTCTCATATTTATTAAAAATTTAAAAACTAATTTCTAATAATAAAAATGAATTAAATTAAATAAATAATAATTAATTATATTATATTCAATTAAAAATATTTACTCAGGTTAATTTAGTATATTAAACTAATAAATTACACAATCTAATTAAGTAGATTAAAGAGTACATAAACATACAAAAACTATGTTACTCTTACAAAATTAAACAACATCGTGATATAATCAAAAAAATATTCTTAATCATCAAAAACTAATCATCAAAAACGAGTCTTTTATAATCAACACATTGACCCCCATACTTCATATTTATTGAAAAAATTAGAAATAATATATAATTTAGAGTAAAAATAATATAATTTAATATTAAAAATAATTGTCTAAAATATAATAAATCAATTTTTTTTCTAGGCTTTGTAATCGATCACAATTTGTTCAATAACTAATTATTTTCTATTTGTTGGTGGATGACATCGCGCTCGTACTTTTAGTGGAGAGTGTATTGTTTTTGTATTCAATATTGTCATTGCTTTAAGCTTTTCAACATCGATAGTAATTGGTATCAAATCATAATTATTTTCAGCACTTGAATGCTCAAAATCAATTACAACTAGTTTGTCGTTCGCATCTTTCGAAATATCCACCAAAATAGAACAAAGTCAATTTTTTTTTCAAAATGTCGAATCTCATATATCAATGGAGTGAGTATTGTGCGTCAATAACTGATTTCATTACAACTATGATCATCATATAAATTAGTGATACTTTGGTACCCATGCTTTATATTTTTGCCTTATTTCTCCCTAATATAATTCATAATTAAGAACATCAAGCACCCCATTCATTATCAACACGGAGATCACATGTCTACATAAAATTTCTCGAAACTCAAATAATCGGAATAAACACTTAACTTGACGATCTAATCCAGTGTAATGTACCATAAAACAAACTTTTCGTAGGGGTTCTACTTTCGTCCCCAATACTACTTCAAATATCAAAATTGTTTCTTATTCTTTAACTATTGAGACATTGCAAAATTTAAACAATTTTAATAACGTGTTAGTGTACACACTTTGAAACCGTCTCTCAATATGATATTATTTGAATGATGTTTTAGAATGTACATAATCATCAAAAAAAAAAAAAAAAAAATATGCATTCATATTTTCACTTCTCTAATATATGAACATAACTGTCCAAAATTTATACGTTTTTCATGCAAAGACATTAACCAAATATTATTGTTCAAGTTAAACTCCTTAATTATTTTCTACCCATTCTCATCACATTCATCAACTATAAGGGATCGAGTTATAGACAATGGTTTTTTTATTTAATTATTTTATTTTATATTATGAATGACTACCTAATTTAGTTTCTTTTCTATGTCAAAAACATAAACGACATTGAGAATTTGGAAATACCTCTACAATACTATATGATTATAGTCTTTGGAGCATGTCCAAGCATACACATAAACCAACATTTGAATAACCATATTAAAAAAAAAAGAAACAATTAGATGAGGAAACTAATTAATAAATTTTATATTTATTTTTTTTATATTATTAATATATTTATAATTTAATATATATATATATATTAAATATAATATATATTTTTAAAATACACATTTATATATTTTATTAAGTCTTCCAATTATTACCTATATGAAAAATAGATAAATAAATAAATTAACTATTAATTATATATATATATATATATATATATATATATATATATAATTAATAGAGAAGAGAAATAATTAATTGAATTAAAAATCATAATAATAATTTTATGTTTAATTTTTTATTCTCTTATACATATATTGATCAAATATAATATATATTTTATTGTTTGTATTCATTCTTACTGTTATTATTCTGAAAAATATAATATATATTTTTAAATATATATATATATATTTGTTTAATTTATTTATTTCCTTATTATTACTTTCAAAAATTTATAAATAAATAAATAAATTAACGAACAAAAATATATAAATATTATTTACAAATTAATATATAAAGATAGAAAAATTATTAATTTATAGAAGAAAGAAAATTTCTAATCAACTATAAAAAAAAAATAAATTATTAATAAATATTTTAAATTATACTTACCTTTTCACTCATTCTATGATATTCTTTCTTTATAAATATTTCGTTCTCTATATTACTCATATATACAAACTTTCAAAAAATATATATATATATTTTAGAAGGAACGGTATAAACCGAGATTTTTTCAAACTGTAAAAAGCAAAAATAATATTAAATTTTTTAACCATTGCTACTATGGTAATAAACTTCATTTCAAATTATTAAAAAAGTAATAATAATTAATTTAGAAGAGTAGCGCACACCATTCGAAATTTAAACTGCTACTCGAAGAGATGCCAAATATACCTAAATGATTGAAAACTAAATTAATGTGATTTGAATAATAACGTAGTATTAATTATGGCACAATATATTTTAATTAAAAATAATGTTTTGCCTAATATATTTTATTTTTCTTGATTTTGATCACTTTGACAAAATTGAATCTAGATGTGTGAAAAACTGATGACAATTATGTTAATACACAATTTAACATTTACAAAAGAATAATCTACAAACTAGGTTATTATTTGGCAACATAAGTGAGAGTACAAGGACTTCTTTTTTGTTTATATAAATTGTGGTTAGATAATGCGTTTATGTTGATATGGGCCCCTTACTATATATTAATCTATTCACTTATTATATTTTGCCATCACATGTTGTTGATGTTTGACCTAAATTTTCAATGAGATACATGTTATGACAGATAATATAGATTTAAGTCTACATAAATTAAAGGATGTGAGTGGGTGGATATTTTTGTGTAAACCTATATAGTTGAAAAGTCCATAATTTTTTATGTATTAATTTAATATTTGTTATAAAATTGTGATTGATTGATTTTATATTTTATATTTTCTTAATTTTTTTTTATATATTTAGTTTTACATTTATTCAATTAATATGTCTATAAATTCATTTATCACTCACAATTTATCAACTTTTTTTTTATAATTTTCAACCAACTAATTATTAAAAAATATTCATACAAGGACTCGTCTCATTAAATTAATTATATTATCTTATATTTTTCTAAAATTCTTTTTTATGTCAACCTATCAATCATTTCCACCTAAAATTCAAATTCAAATATCTCTTTCCTGAGTCATGTTAGTCACTAAAAACGAATTTAAAAATTAAAGTTACCTTGAGTTTGAATTTTCTTTTGATCGAGTTGATTTTATAAAAAATAATATAAGCTATATCTTTTGGTATTGTCACCAAATTTTGAAAGATTTGTAGAGTCTGTCAATGTATTTTCTTATTGACGACATGTTTCTTCTTTTTGATATTTATACATTTGTCGGGAAACTCTTTCGGTAAAATCTCATTTTACTAGTGATAGATAAAACATATGGATAAATGAAATTAAAACAAAAAAAATAAAAAATTAGGAGGTATATTACTCTCCTACCATACTAATAAAAAAAATCAGAGTGGGCTAAACACATGTTTTTCAAACACCCATCACCATGCCTTTAATTGCCATTAAAATTAGGGCCTTCAATTTAGAGCTCGTCTTATTTAGGCAAAATTCAATTTTTTTTTGGCTCTTTTATTATTTGACATATTTATTTGAGCATTGCGTAATTGCTATGCTGAATTATCAAACAACAAAAAATTATGTCATTCACTATCACAAAAACTCGAGCAATGTTCATTTACAATATTTCATCACCCACTATATTAAATAAATGATACTCAACAAATTTTTTACTACTTTGCGAGAATTTCGGCATGGAATTATAGCAATGATCCACAAAACCATTATTTTGGCATCACAACTGTAAAAACTTAAGCGTCGTCAATTTGCGACATTTCATTACCTATTTGTTGGAATTTATAGGTCACTATTATAATAAATAATTGTGCAAATATCATATTTTAAATAAATCAAAATAATTTGATCTAATGTGAAATAAAGTTTATAGGCTTATGAGTGTTTGTCATGAATATAAATTGAGGATACTTAAGTAAATATCAAATTTTATGAAATGGCTAAATTAAAAATGTTCAAACCAAAATAACTAACATTATAGTTATTTTGTAACGATATGGTCGAGTTTGATGAGGTACATTTGATGTATAGTCAATTTCATCTTTACGTCCCTATCAACCTAGAGAGTCCCCATCAACCTAGAGAGAAGTACTCATCAATTGGAAGATCTTAAGTCCTCTTATAACTAATCATAGTTTTAATTTCTCAAACAGATAAATTAAGATTTGATTATGCTAGAAATTATATCGGGTGTAGATATATGCAAATTTCTAATTATGTGAGAAATTATATCTTAAAAGCATTTTATTCCAAATACATATATATTTATATATTTTGATTTGTGATAATTTCAAATAAATTTAATGTAAAATACACAAATTTATGATAACAATTATCATGAAAACTAATAAATTTTAGGATGGAAGGAAGAATTATATGAAATTGATATAATATATATTATAAATTTAAGAGAGAATTGAGGAGTATATGTTTATTTTAGGTATTTATAAATTAAGAAAAATATTTTATTGTATTCTTTATATTTTATTTTATATGAAGATTAAAAGAATACAGTCAAATTTATTAAGATTTTTTTTTTGAATTTGGTTGAATGAAAATTTATTATTTATTTAATAAGGGAGTCCATTTATTTTGTTCAATTAATTACGATACTATTTTTATAATAAAATTAAATAAACATGTTATTTATCCAACAAAATTACTTGTTTATTCAGTAAATGACATTTAAACTCAAAATTAATGATATTATAGTTCATTAATTGAATTGATACAAATAATTATCTTTTGCTCAAATTGATAGTATTGTGTAATTCATGTGATTATATTATTTGATTCAAAGATTGATAATTAATTGATCGAATTACATAAATACTTAGTGAGGGTAAACATGTAATAATTATAAAGTCTTATTTATCTGAATAATTAATCTATCCAAAGACAAATTAAATTATTTGACATGTCTTATTATTAATGTTTGATCATTACAACATAATACTATAATGCCCAAATACTTGATATTAATGCTGTTAAGAATTTTGAGACGGGATAAATCATAATTTGAATTTAATTATTACTTAAATTATTAACATCAACATGTTATTATTATAATTTATTATTTTTTTAGTATAGTTGTTGCTACTATATCTACTAATGCTAATTCAGTTTGAAAACAATTTTAATGATTATATAAGAAGTGATAATGTTACATGGCTATAAGGAATTATATTTTCCTTAATTTTCTTACCTTATTGTTTTGGGATTTTCGTGTTTCTCTAGTCAACATTCTTCTGAATTGGAGATTGTACAATTTCACCCGATTCAACTGTCTCTACTTTATATTTCCCATTTCCTTCACCCATTTCCCCTTTCTTACTTTCTCCCACGCTTTCCCTTTCCACTACCTCTTTAGTATTGATTCTTGTTTCCAGGTCAAGTTTCTTTGTTAACTCTTCATTTTCAGCATTTGATTCTAAATTTCTTACAACTCTATCTTCCTTCCAATGTTCTTTAAAATAATGTTCTAAATTTCATTTCTTATCTCGATCCTTCTACTTACTCAATACTGATTCTTTAGTAATCTTTTTCTGCCTTTTAATCTCAGCCTTTTCCTTTTCCAACATTTTCTATTCTTCTTTCTGTTTCTTTTCTATCTCTTTCTCGATATTCTTCTTCCTTTCTTCTTCAATCATTTTCTGGCACTTGTAACAGACATGTTCAAATGTGTTACATTCAAAGTATCTACTCGGCCTCCACTCATATGAGATTCTCATAATTGCGGGTTCGCCTTTTTTGTCTATTATCGTCATCTAGTATGGAAGATTTGATCACGGATGTATCTTAATGCACATCCTAGCTTAAATCATATTCTCACCTTTTTCTGTAGTTGGGTACATGTAGAGTGGACTCACCAATAGGCTCACAAAGTGACTTAATGCTTCAGGGTTATACATGCGAGGAGGGATGTTGCGCAATCGGAACCATATTTGTGCAGTTTCTTTGGGCTTGCTGAAGAGGTTCATACCTTCTGCCCATTTTCAAGTTTCATGCAATTATTCCTAACAAATGTGTCCGTTGATTAGAATACTTTCGAGATTTAATCATTTTTTTAATTTGAGAAAGTACAAGTCATGATGAATGTTTGATGTTAACTTTTCTAGACCATTTCCCCCATTGTTTCATTAGGGTTTTTTTGGTCACTAGAAATGACACATTATTTCTTCCGATGAAATTTCCCACTATGACATTCTTCCATGACTTTACACAGTTTTCCTCAACTTCTTGGGGTAGATTGAATTCAAACAGGGAACTGGTAATTTCAACATTTGACTTAAATATTCCAAGGAAAATCTTTTGCCTTTCCTTAACTGGGTTGTTAACTTTTATTTCCCCTTTGTTCTTCTATCCTATATTCTGTTTTTGTTGTTCATTCTACTCATTACTATGGTTTTTTCATATTTTCTGATATTTACTCTAATTTTGCTATGTTTTCTGATCATTCCCTTGAGTTTTTCTCTATTCTTCAGCTTTATTCCAGACCTGGTCTACATTCCAATTAGAATTGTTCTCGATGAATTAGACTATGGTTTTGGGGCATTTAGAGAACTCTCTCAAAGTTTCAACAGACCAGCTTATCATACTTCTCTTTTTAGGAGATTCCAGTCTTGTAGATAATGCATATTGAGCTGCTCTGTGTACTGTTGACTTTTCTCTTTGCTTAAAATGATTTGGACTTTCTTGTTCAGTATCAATAACTTTGTTATCTGATTTCTAAGCCCTTTCAAGTTGGCCGTATCATTAAAACCGACCATCCATTTCCTCGGGTCTGTTTCTTTACCCAATGCTTTCGCTGCCGTTCTCTATGTTTTTCTTGTTTCTCCCAGATTTTTTGCATTAATTCTTTATCTTTTCAATTATTTCTAGATTACATTCCCCGCTTCTTCGTCTGTGTCAGGTATCACAATAGTCTCAAATTGAAATTGATTCCCATTAGAATCCGAGTTAATAACCTGTGCATTTTTATTTCCTAGACTATTTTTCTGCACCACTCTATCTTTTCCTAGAGCATGTCCTAGACTATCACAATCTAGGCTATCAACATGTATTCCACTAACAGTTCTATTATCATTTACATTCATCTCATGAGTATTATTGGGATTGGTAGAAAATACACCTGGCGTGTTCACTACAAAATTCTTATAATTGCTCTTGCTCACGTTAGTTTGATCTCCACACTTTCCTCCTAACTTTGAAGTTCCATGATTTTCAAGAAGGATATTCGTGAGATTCTCTGCCGAGCCTTTGTGGAGGTTAATTGCATTCGAATTTTCTATCTTAGGATCATGAGAGCATGTGTTGGATTCACCCATTGCCCAATTAAGAGAGTTGGCCGTGCTTGTACCAACTGTTGACAAAGAGTGAATTGTCCGTACTGCTGAAGCTACGATGTTTGCAAAGGTCATATTTAAAGTGGCCGACACGGACAAATTCATGTCAGCAAAGCTTTTAATAACTTTACACTACACATAGGTTTGAAATTTGTAAAATTTCAAGGAAATTGATTTCCTGATGTACTCTAGTCTTGACCGAGAATAGTATCAATTGTCAATCGAGAGTGATTGACGGGGAGATTTAGTAATTTTCAGCGAAACGAATAACCTTCCGACCGAGAGATGAAATCGTGATGCACACAACACACGGATCGTAAAGATTGCACAGATGACACAGTTCGCACGACAACGAACTGTGTGTGATTTATTTGCGACTATGACCAAGGGTTTGTTCAACGACGACTACGACAATATTGTCGGCATATCGTGGTGCACACAACACACTAAATGCATAGATTTCATAGTTCGCACTTCACTTAAGGTTTTGCCGTGCTCAGGATATTAAAACGGGACAAATGATTAAGTATGTAGCCCGCAAACACACTTAATCATTTAACTAGGCGTAGAACTTGTCGCCTGACAGGATCGAACCCAGGAACTTAGGGTTAATATCCACTTCTTATTGCTGCTAGGCTAGAAAAGGGATCAAAATGGGACAATAAATTAAGTATGCAACCCGCAAACATACTTAACCATTTAATCGGGCGCAGAACTTGCCGCCTGACGAGCTCGAACTAGGAACTTAGAGTTAATATCCACATCTTATTACCACTAGGCTAGAAGACGGGATAAAATGGGACAACATATTTAGTATGTAGACCGCAAACACACTTAACCATTATGCTAGGCGTAGAATTTGCCGTTTGAAGGGCTTGAACCCAGGAACTTAGGGTTAGTATCTACCTCTTATTACCGCTAGGCTAAATGAAGGGATATTTAAATGGGATAACAAATTAAGTATGTAGCACGCAAACACACTTAACCAATTAACCAGACGTAGAAATTACTACTTGAAGGGCTCGAACCCAGGAACTTAGGGTTAGTATCCACCTCTTATTGCCGCTAGACTTGAACATGGGATAAAAATGGGACAATAGATTAAGAAAAATGGGAAACGAATTAAGTATGTAGCCCGAAAACACAATTCACCATTTAACCAGGCATAAAACTTGCCGCCTGACGAGCTCAAACCCAGAAACTTAGGGTTAGTATCCACCCTTATTGACGCTAGGTTAGAAGATGGGATAAAATGGGACAACGAATTAAGTATGTAGCCCGCAAACACACTTAACCATTTAACTAGGCGCAAAATTTACCGCCTGACAGGCTCGAACCCAAGAACCTAGAGTTAATATCCACCTCTTATTGCCGCTAGGCTATAAGAAGGGATAAAAATGGGATAATGGATTAAGTATGTAACCCACAAACACTTAACTAGTTAACCAGACACAAAACTTGCCTCATGACGGGCTCGAACCCAGGACCTTAGGCTGAGAATATCCACATCTTGTTTCCGCTAGGCTATAAGAGGGGATAAAAATGGGATAACGAATTAAGCATGTAGCCCGCAAACACACTAAATCATTTAATTTGGCACAGAACTTGTCGCCTGATGGGCTCGAACCCAGGATCTTAGGGTGAATATCCTCCTCTTGTTGCCTATAGGCTAGAAGAGGGGATAAAATGGGACAACATATTAAGTATGTAGGCCAAAAACACATTTAACCATTTAACCAGGCGCAAAACTTGCCGACTGATGAGCTCAAACTCAGGAACTTAGGGTTAGGATTCACCTCTTATTGCCGCTATACTAAAAGAGAGGATATTTTAATGGCACAATGAATGAAGTATGTAGTCTGCAAACACACTTAACCATTTAACTAGACGTAGAACTTGTCGTCTGATGGGATTGAACCTAGGAACTTAGGATTAGTATCCATCTCTTACTGCCGATAGGCTAGAAGAGTGGATAAAAATGGGACAACAGATTATGTATGTAGTCCTAAAACACACTTAGCCATTTAACTAGGCGCAAAGCTTGCCTCCTGACGAGCTCAAACCCAACAACTTAGTGTTAGTATCCACCTCTTGTTGCCGCTAGGCTAGAAGTGGGGATATTTTAATGAAACAACGGATTAAGTATGTTGCCCGCAAACACACTTAACTATTGAACCACACGTAGAAATTGTTGCCTTACGGGCTCGAACCTGGGAACTTAAGGTTAGTATCCACCTCTCATTGCCGCTAGGCTAGAAGAGGGGATAAAAATGGGACAACGAATTATGAAAAATTGGACAACGGATTAAGTATGTAGCCCGAAAACCCACTTAACCATTTAACTAGGCGTAGAACTTGCTGCCTAACAGGCTTGAACCTAGGAACTTAGGGTTAGTATCCACCTCTTATTTTCGCTAGGCTAGAAGAGGGGATAAAATGGGACAATGGATTAAGTATGTAGCCCGCAAACACACTTAACCATTTAACCATTCGCATAACTTGCTGCCTAACGAGCTCAAACCATGAACTTAGGGTTAATATCCACCTCTTATTGCCGCTAGACTAGAAGAGGAGATAAAATGGGACAACAGATTAAGTTTGTAGCCCGCAAAAACACTTAACCAATTAACCAGGCGTAGAACTTATCGCCTGACGGGCTCGAACCCAAGACCTTAGGGTGAGAATATCCACCTCTTGTTTCCGCTAGGCTAGAAGATAGGATAAAAATGGGACAATGGATTAAGCATGTAGTCCGCAAACACATTTAATCATTTAAGTAAACACAAAACTTTTCGCATGACGGGCTCGAACCTAGGATCTTATGGAAAATATTCACCTCTTGTTGCTGCTAGGCTAGAAAAAGGGATAAAAAATACGGTAAAGAATTAAATATATAGTCCGCAAACACATTTAACCATTTAACTAGGCGCATAACTTGCCGCCTGACGTGCTCGAACCCAGGAACTTAGGGTTAGTATCCACCTCTTATTACCACTAGGATAGAAGAAGAGATTAAAAATGGAACAACGGATTAAGTATGTAGCCCACAAACACACTTAACCATTTAACTTGGAACAAAACTTGCCGCCCGACGGGATCGAACCCAGGAAGAGGAAGTAAAGCTAGAACATCTTCTTTTAATTAATGAACTTATTGACATGAAATATTAGAGGGTTAAAATGACTCTATAAATTGAAGAGAGGTTAGAAGAATAGAAGAAATGAATGAAATCACATTATTTGGAATTATTGAAACAAAAGTCAGACAAAGTCAAATAGAGAACGTTGCCTAGGGTTGCTTCAAAGAAGAATGAGAATTTATTCATAACTTTTATGGGGTTAAAAGCAGAATCTAGAAAGGATGGGATAAAAGAAGGGTTGAAGTCAATAAATTTTTTGAAAGCAAACAAGTTATTTTGACAAAGGTTATCATTCTGGTGACAAGGGAAAAAATCTTCTTTACGGTAGTCTATGCAAGCAACTTTGGCACAAAAAGGAAGACACTTTGGAATGATTTAAGAAGAAGCATTACGAACGACGAACTGTGCGTTATTATGAGAGATTTTAACGTTACAAGATTTAACAATAAAAGAGAGCCTGAGACAGACATAACACAAGACATGCCAAATTTCAATGAATGCATTCGAAACATAAGTTACATTGAATCGTCTTCCTCAGGTAATCTATTTTCATGGTCAACGTTAAGAGGGGTGGATAACATGAGAAAGAAAAGAATTGATAGAGGCCCAGTTAATGAAAAATGGGTGGAGTTTTACCCAAGAAGACAAATCTAGGTTTTGCAACCAGGTATCTCTAATCACTTCCCTTTGAAATTCTTTTGGGAGAGGGAGAAAAACAGAAAAGTCCCTTTAAGTTCTTCAACTTCTGGATGAAAGATGAATATTTTAATGAAATTCTTAATAAAACTTGGAACATCAGAATTAATGGAACAAAGATGTTCAGAGTTTGTGAGAAATTAAGATTACTCAAAGGGAAGCTGAATAAACTAGACCGAAATTTTTTTTGTATGATTTCTAAAAGAGTAGAGGAAGCTAGAACAAAATTGGAGGAAATACAAAGCAAGACATTAAGAGCCTCGAATCTATCTTATAACAGGGAAGAGAAAAAAAGGCTCTTACGCGATTTAGAGACCTCTATTCTAAAGAGGAAAATTTTGCTAAACAAAAATCTAGAGAAAATTGGATTTCATTAGGAGACAATAATACTTATTTCTTATATAAAAATGTTAATCAAAGAATTTCAGAAATCAGGTCATAAGGCTCACAAACTCAAATGGAGATGTTTTATAGAGACAAAAGGTCGTTCATGAGGAAATAATAAATTTCTATAAAGAGCTGATTGGAATATAAACGAGCACAATAATAGAGGACAACCAAATATTGCTTCAACAGATTGTGCAAAGGAAAATAAGTGAAGAAAGTGGTAAGCAATTGATTGTAAGAGTTAGTATGGAAGAAGTTAGAAAAGTAGTGTTTACGATGAAAGGGGATAAAACAATGAAAGGAAAAGCCAGATGGTTTCAACGTGAACTTCTTCAAAGAAAACTAGGAAATAGTGGGTAAAGATGTAAGCGAAGGAGTTTTAGAATTCTTCCAAAATCGTCACAGTGGGTAACAGATTGTGCAAAGGAAAATAAGTGAAGCAATGGAACGTCAAAGTGTTGAATTTGATTCCTAAAATTCAATTCCGGAAAAAATTCAGGACTTTCGTCCTATTTCATGCTGCAATGTTATTAACAAAATTATTTCCAAAATTATTTCGCAATGTTTGAAAACAGTTATTGATAAGCTTGTAGGATTAGGGCAATCATCATTTATTCCTAAACGCTCTATTTCTCTTTACATCCTACTCATGTAGAGATTATTGAATGAACATGGCAATAAAAATATATCGACACGTGTGACTTTCAAAATTGACATTAGAAAAGTTTTTGACTCGATCAGATGGGGATCAATCCACGAATTCCTCCTTGCTGCAGGTTTTCCAATCATTTCATTAATTGGATTATGCAATGTGTTTTCACTCCTCAATTTGTTGTGAGCGTGAATGGTATTCATGGAGGATTTTTCAAGGGTGAAAGGGAAGTAAGGCAAGGAGACCCTATATCTCCTTACCTATTCGTCTTAATAATGGAAATTATTGACTGCATTTTTAAAATGCTTCTGAGAAGTCATCATTTCAAATTTCACCCGTACTACAAAGAAGAAGCAATAACCCATATATGTTTTTCAGATGATCTATTGTTTTTTGGATTATGCAGATATTGAATCTGTTAGTATAATCAAAGAAGCTCTAACAATCTTTTTGAGTATTACTAGTTTATACATCAATGAGAACAAAAGTCAGGCTTTCTTTGGAGGGGTTAATAAAGAAAGGAAGGAAAACATATTTAATATTATGGGAATGAAGAAAGGTGAACTACAAGTGAAAATACCATGGAGTACCCCTGTCATCAAAACAGCTCTGATATAATCACTTCAAACAATAGAAAAGGTTAAAAGTTATGTCTTGGGTTGGGCTACGAAAAAATGTCTTATTCTGGTAGAATAGAGCTCGTTAAAAGAGTTATCTTTGGCATTATTGGCTATTGGGAACGATAAATAGTCATCCCAAAGAAAGTAATGGATGAACTCGATAGAATCACGAGAGATTACATATGGTGAACACAAGGCAGATGAGGCAAAAAAGTCAAATGGGAGGATGTTTACACTCTTATAGAAGAAGGCGGACTAAGAATAAAAAGTTGTGTTGAATGAAACAAAGCGCTCACCATCAAGAACTTATGGGAGTTAGAGTAGAAAGAGGACTTCATGTGGGTCAAATGAGTGCATACAAGATTTATGAAAGAAGAGGGAGTATCTGGACACGAAGCATCAATGAAAGAATGGCATGGTCATTGAAGAAGATCCTAAAAACAAGAAAAGATGTGTTTCAAGTTGTGCAAACCACAATTGGAAATGGAAGAGGGATATTATTCTCACATGATCTTTGGCTGGATAATATTCTCATTATATTCAAAGAATAAATTCAAGGAAGCAGAGTTAAAAGAGAATACATCAAGTACTCATTTAGAGACGTTTATGAAGTTAATGTGATTCACTTTTGAGGCGTATTCTAGAAGGTGATAGAATCCTAAACCTAATGAGGTAGAAGAAACTCAATGAAAAAAATGATGTAATAGGCTGGAAAACATAAAGCAATGAGAAGTTAATTACAGGAAAGACATTGGAAATGGTTAGAACAAGAGGACAGGAGGTAGATTGGCATAAATTGGTATGGTCTCCAAAGATTATTCATCGTCACCAATTTATTCTCTGGCTGATATACAAGAAAATTTTGACAACAAAAGACAGAATTCGAAAATACATAAACATTCCTAATATCAACTATGTCCTATGTTCGAGAGTTGAGAAAAGCATAAACCATTTATTTGGGAAATGCTATTTTGTAATAAAAATCTATAGGTGGTATGCTGCCAATATGAACATCATCAACTTTACAAGAACATGGGAAGAAATCCAAGAGTGGATGAATAATAAAGCAAAAAGAAGATCCTTCTATGTAAGTATGTTGAAATGCTACTTTGGAGCAGTAATCTACAATATCTGGAAAAAAGAAATTCAAGAACTCACAGTGGAAGAAGTAGAACTATTGAAGATATTTGGGGAGATATAACTTCAGATGGAAATGCACTCATTCAATCTTGGACAGGAATCGAAAGAAATGAAGAGAATAGAAAGCTCTTTTAGATATTGGATATTTCGTTTGAGAGAGTCACAAGTAGAATCAATGTAAAAATACTATATGCGCTAATTGATTGTTGTTGTTATCTGTAATTCAATTCTTGATTCATTGTCAAATCTAGAAATTGTCTAGAGCTGATCTTAAACTTTTGTATTTTTTCCCTCTTTTGGTTTTTTTTTATTGAAATGGCACTAATCTATTTTCCCGAAAAAATGAAGTGAGAATGTTCTAATCGTTTGAGTCTTATGATCATAAAACATGGAATACCTAAGGCTTTTAGGGTTGTGATATCTGATGTGATCATTAATCCAAAGATTTCATTGCTGAAATTAAATAGTACTTTGAGAAAAGTGATAAATCATAAACTATCACTCTTTTTAAAGAGACTAATTTCAATGAAGTTTAAAGGAAAGTAAAATATAAGGGAGTACATCATGAAAATGTCTCATGTTATTTCTAAGTTGAAAGCACTCAAAATCGAGATCGAGATATCTAGAGACTTAATCATGCACTTGATGCTTATATCTCTTCTTGTTCAATTCAGTCAATTTTATGTCAATTATAACTGTTAAAGGGAGAAATGGACTCTTAATGAGCTCATTTCATTTTGTGTATAAGAAGAAGAGAGATTGAAGAAAAACTAGACTGAAAGTGCTCATTTGGCAAGCACCTCTAAAGAAAAGGGTATAAAGAGGAAAAATAAGGCTGCTAAATATAAAATTTTATCACAAAAAAAACGAACTCAAGCTCAACCTCAATTTAAAATTGATATAAATTATTTCTTTTTTAAGAAGGATGGACATCAAAAGAAAGAATGTCCTAATTACCGTATTTGACTTGCTAAGAAAGGTATATTTTTTAGTCTAATTTGAAATTAATTTAGCTTTAGTACCAAGAAATACTTGGTGGTTAGACTCTGTTGCTACTACTAACATAAGTGTTTCATTGTAGGGTTTCCTAAATTACCGAAGACCAATTGATGTTGAAAGACACATTTATGTGGGAGATGGGAAATCGATAAAAGTGGAAATATGGCATTTTAGATTGTTATTAAATACTGATTACTATTTGGATTCAATATATACTTTGTTGTACCGTCATTTAGACCTAATTTAATTTATGTTGTTTGTATGGACAAATTGGAATATCATTGTTCATTTGGAAGCATAAATTTAACTTTATCTATTAATTCTAAAGTTGTAATCGGTTCACTTATAACTTATGATAATCTTTATTTGCTTGAAATAGTTGCTTCTTATAATAAAACCTTGAATGTGTAATCACATTGTACTAAGCGTATAATAAATAATGAAAACTAAAATTATTTATGGCATAAGCGATTAAGATATAGGAATAGAGTTGAAAGACTTGTTTTTGGAGAAATTTTGGATAAAATTGATTTTTCAGACTTTAATGTATGTGTTGAATGCATTAATTGAAAACAAACTTGTAGACACCACATTTTTACACACTAGATACCTAATAAAAAAAACCCGGCCCGAAATAATACTCATGTTTGTTTATTGAACCGGGAAAATAAAAATAGAAATACCTCGTGGAAAACCGACCTAGAAAAGCTTAAAAGATAACGATCCAAAGGTCGAATATTATAACGACTCTGTTTTTCCAACCCGTGACACGTTCAGGTTGTACGTTTTGAAAAATCTTGAATTTTGAGTGTAATATTACTATTTGCAAATTTGTGCAGAAATTACTCGAAAAGAGGGAAAACAAGAGAACGGGTCAACCGGAGTCAACCAGCCAACCGACGAGTCAACCCGGGTCAAAGAGGGATTAAAAACATGTCAAGAAGAAGTGGGATAGAGTAGACTAGTCTCCTAAAGTGGGAAAAACAAATTATTTGAAAAGTGGGTTATTTGAAAAGGGGGTTATTGGAAAGGAAAATCAAGAATCCTTAAGTTTGAAGTCCCTATGGAGCTTCCATTGGAACCCTAGACTTCATGAATTTATCCCGGCTTCAATACTGGATGAAATTCAATTATCTTGGATGTTTTGAAAATATAAATTAGTCCTATTTCATATGGTGTAGCCCAATCCCCATTGGTGCCCTATATCTAGACGAAATCCGGTCATGAGTGGAAGGTGTTCTTGAAAGGTTTAAACCAAACACCCTTTTACTTTAAAATTCGTAACTTGATCTGTGCTCGATGGTTTTGAATAATTCAAGTTGGGTTGGAAAGATAACTCGCATATCTTTCCAATGCCACAATCCCCGAACCGTGATTCGAAGGTTAAGGCCATTATTCGATCTATACAAGAGAAGAAGTACTACCGATTCAAATCCTGGGAGCTAGTTGAAACTGTGCTGCACTTCCAAAAATCATATCTTTTGAACCAATGATTCATCTTCAGTGTATGAGTTACCGTTGGAAAGAACTTTGACTTTTCTTTCCACCTATACCAAATAGTTCTCTCAGTTTTCCCTGAAGCTCAGTCCAAGTCGCCTGCAGTGAAGGTGATGCGTGAACTGACACGTTTCTGTGAGGCTAGTCTCCTGACCAACGAGGACCATTTCGTGAGAAAAGGAGAAAATGGGGATGTAGGAAATAGTCTTTCCTTTCCAATGGTACTAACCTCATTGTGGGGAAAGCCCTGTGCACAAAGTTATGGGCTATTAAATTTATGAAAGTGAAAACCGCGGGATTGAAAAAATTGAAATGGAGGGGTGACTTCAAAATATCATAACTTTGGATAGAAAGGTCCGTTTTGGTTCATTCAAAAAGGAGATTCACGTTCACGATGTTAAGAATTGACCCTAAAATTTTCACAATTTTCTGAGCAAAAACTAGGCCAGAGAGATTTATTTGGGATGATGGTGCAAATAAAGGGTAAGAAAAACGAGAATAAAAAAAAGCTGAAGAAATATATATATATTTTTTTCCCAAGCGTGCCCTTGAGTTTGTGGCGTATTTTCAATTTAACCCCTGAAGTTAAGAGGGCGATTTTTCAGCTGTAAAGAAGAAAAAATAGATTGTGTTAGACAAAATTAAACCGGTTAAATAGAACTAAACAAAAACAAACTTCCTGTGCAGCATCGGTTAAAGAACCAGGATCGGTCAAGTAATCCAACCGGTCAAGTAATCCAACAGATCAGGAAAACAAGACCGGCTAGAAGACAAGGCAAAAGATGTAACCAAAACCGGAAGTCATCCAGTTAACCTGAAGCTATTAAAAACCTGAAGTCATCCGGTTAACCTAAACAATCGGTGGACATCCTAAACCGAAATGCATCCAACCGGAAAACCGATGAAGAAGCTACTTAGAGAAAGAAGCCAAGAACATCAAACTAAGTACAATCTACAAATAGGTGCAAACAGATACTTTGAGTATCTGCGGAAGATGATACCAAAGGAACATATTGTAATATTGCCATATCCATACAAGTCTGAGGATACTCTGCAGGCTGTAGAAGACCGCCTGAAGAGATCTTTCCCTTCTGGGATAAGTCAGAGGTGCAACCTTCCAGGTGCAGGAAACTGTCCAACCGACCGTTGCTACATTAAGTTAAAGACAAACCTTGCCGGTTTGACCTACGCACTGGAAGCCTAAACCGCCAGGTCTGAAACACTGAACCTCTGTTCAACCAATCAGATTCAAGGAGAAAAAATGTGACCGTTGGCACATTTCACCTATAAAAGAAGGAGCTGAAGAGGAGTAAATGCAGTTACAAGAGTTACCAGTCCTAGTAGTTACAACAACCGAAGCTATAAGTTGCGTTTATCTATCTAAGATTTAAAAGTCTAAGTGTGCATTTGAAGTAAGATTACAATTTCGGTGAGAATTGTGCGAGTGTTTATCGAGCAGCAAATAAGTCTCGATCGGATATTGTGGTTGTGTATTCCTTAGTGAATATCCTTCTCGCGGTTTCGAGAAGAAGGGGTGACGTAGGAGTTTTATCTCCGAACATCCATAAAAACCTGTCTTGTTCTTTACTTTCTGCCGAGTTTACATTCTAACCGATTTATACTAACCGACTCATACCGCCCTAACCGATTAAATATTACCTAAACCAATTTACTGAATCCTAAACCGACCCACTAAACTCCAAACCGACTTTATCCAAATCTGACCTTATTCATCGCGTGTGCGTATTGCTTCAGTCTGAAACAAACCACTTCCGCACTTGAACTCGGTTCAAGGGTTTGTGACAGCCTGTGTAGTATTGAAACCCGGTGTTAATCTCTAACCGGATTAAACATCAACCGTTGAGTGAAAGGCGCTAACCGGCCAGACCCCGGTTCCCCAGCCACGACCTAGATCCTAAAAATTGGTATCAGAGCAGTTAGTTTCAATACTCAAGCAAGCATGACTCTCGATAAGCCTCCAATGCTAGAAGGTGATGATTTCGTCAACTAGAAGTTACGCATGCACCTGCACTTAATCACTATGGATGATGAGATGCCGTTCATCCTGTCTGAAGGACCGATAAAGATTGATAAAGATAGGGAGGATTGGAAAAAAGAAGATAGGAGAAGAAATAATCTGGACAACCATGCAAGAAACCACATCATCAACGACTTGGACAGGAATACCTTTTGTAAGGTCAGAGATTGCGAAACCGCAAAGGAAATATGTGAAACGGTGATTCAACTTCATGAGGGAAATGAAAGAACCAAGGAAAACAAGTTAATGGTGGCTACCCAGAAGTTTGAAAACATCAAGATGAAACCAGGAGAAACCATGAGGGAGTACAGTGACCGGTTTACAGATGTGATAAATGAGTTATCAACTCTTGGAAAGAAGTATGATAATAAGGAGATCATCATGAAAGCCTTAAGATCTCTTCCAAGTGCATGAGATATAAAGACGATGGTGATGAGGGAATCAAACTGCCTAAGCAAGATGAAGCTACACGACGTATTCGAAGATCTTAAGGCATATGATTTTGAAATAAGATCTAGGATCGAGGATGAAGTTTCAGCCTCAACCTCCACCAAAGCCTTAGTCACATCCATGGAACCGGTTGCTCCTGCACCGATCAGAACCACCGAACAGTTCACCGAGGATGCCATGGCAATGCTTGCACAGAAGTTTGGCAGATTCATGAAGAGAAGCCAACCGACAAACAACAACTATAACTACGGTGCTAAATCTAATGTTAGATGTTATAACTGTAATTGTTTGGGACATTTCAGGTGGGAATGCAGAAAACCAAGACGGGATGACCGGAAACCGGATGATCAGAACCAAAGAAACAACCACTCACAAGCCGATGAGGGAAGAGAAGTTTAGAAAGCACTGATAGCCGATGATGGAGGAAGTTTATGGGCTCACAATGACAGTGATGATGAACTCACCTGTCTCATGGCAAACGAGGAACAAATATTTGACTCTCCTTGTGAAGAATTTACTAAAGATGAGTTATTTAATGCACTAAATAACATGGTAGCAGAGTATAAAAACCTATTAACCTTAATACCAACCCAACTCAACTTCAGAACCGACCCCATAACACCAACCCTGTCCGAACTAAAAACCATCCAACCTGATGAAATCCTAGAAACCGAGGCAACACCTAAACTATCCTCTGAGACCGAACAACTCAAGGAGTCAGTTCAAGAGTTGACCGAAGAGGAAGATGCTCGAACCCGGTATCGAATAGCTGCATGGAAAAGATCCAGTGAAATGGTGAACCAGTTGTCTAGGTATAAGAGACATCCCAAATGCAAATTTGGTCTTGGATACAAAAACAACAAATCTGCGAACCGGAACCATTCGGACAAAATGAAGCTCACAAAAGACAAGCTTCCCTTTGTAAGATTTGTCAAGAGCTCTTCCACCGACGATGAGGAACAGCCTATGTAAGTCCAACTAATTCAGAAAAATGGCTTCATCCTGAGAGAAGGAAAGCCAACCGGCCAAAAGGTAAGCAAGCCGACCCACGACCACATAGGATAAACCAAAGGTCACCATCAAACAAGGCACTCTTAAGAAAACAGAAAGATGCCAAACTGAGTACAGGAAAACTAGTTAGAACCATAACCGGGAAAATTGTTCGACTTATTAAAGTCTGGATACCCAAGGAACTAATCAATTGTGGACCCAAGTAAATGTGGGTACCAAATAGTTGTAAATATGTATATTTTGCAGGATATAAAGAAACGACTAGGAAACTCTGAGTGGTACCTGGACAGCGGTTGCTCTAGACACATGACTGGAAACAACAACCTTCTAACCGACATCAAAATAGAAACCGGTTCAATGATTGTTTTCGGTGACAACTCAAGAGGTAGAACTGTGGGCAAGGGTAGATTGTCCATGGTAATTTAACAATTGATAATGTACTTTTAGTTGAAAATCTACATTTTAACCTGCTAAGCATTAGTCAGATGTGTGATGTTGGATATACAGTAGAATTTCTCAAACATGCATGCTTAGTTAAAAACTCTCAGGGTAACATACTACTAACCGGAAATAGGTTAGGAAACATATATAAGGTAGACTGGAAAAGTGAAGTAGAACATCATGTTTGCATGGTAACTAAAACCGATCAAACTTGGCTATGGCATAAAAAACTAAACCATCTAAACCTCAAAACTTTAAACTATATCTGCGGTAAAAAGCTGGTTGAAGGAATTCCTGATATAGTATTCAATAAGGATAAGGTTTGCTCAGCATGTCAAATGGGTAAACAAACTAAGTCAACCTTCAAGAGTCAAGGACACATTCAGTCTAACCGATGCTTAGATCTTCTTCAAATGGATTTATTTGGACCGATTAGGGTGATCAGTCTAGGTGGTATGCTCTACACTATGGTAGTTGTTGATGATTATTCTAGGTATACATGGATAATATTTTTGGCATATAAACGTGAAACTGCATCAAACTTAATTACATTGCTTAAACGTTTGCAAAATGAAAAATCAACACGCATAAACAGCATTAGGAGTGATAGAGGAACCGAATTTACAAATAGTACTCTAAATGCATTTCTTGATGAATCCGGCATCAGACACGAGTTGTCTAGTGCCAGAACTCCTCAACAGAACGACCTAACCGAGAGAAGAAACCGATCTCTCAAAGAAGCCGCAAGGTCTATGATAGCCGATTCGGGTGTTGCTCCAAAATTTTGGGCTGAGGCTATCAATACTGCATGTTATACACAAAACCGGTCTTTGATCAACAAGTTTCACAACAAAACACCTTATGAAGTGTATTTTGATAGGATTCCTAACGTTCAGTATTTTAAAATTTTAGGTTGTAAATGTTACATTCACATTAATGGCAAAAACTACTTATCTGCCTTTGATGCAAAATCCGATATTGGGATCATGCTAGGTTATTCAGTAGTTAGTAAAGCATATAGAGTATATAACACTAGAACTTTAACCGTGGAGGAATCTCTTCATATTATATTCGATGAATCGGTTGAAAGTAACACTGCATCATCCTTTGATCTACACAACAGATTGGAAAATAATAATATCCACTCTGATAGTGAAGATGAGGTTCCGTTTTTTAGACGGTTTGTCCATGACCAAATGGGTGATGATGAAACCCAGTCAGATCAAGCTACCACACAGTAGGAAGCTGACACTTCGGTTCAAACTGAGGAAATCGGTCGGTCTAACATTATTGCTCAGCCTACCGATATGTCTAGCCTTGATCAGACAAACGGTAATTTGATAGACACTTCTAAACCGAATCTCAAAAGGAACACAAATCATCCTCCTGAGCTTATTATAGGTGACCCTTCAAAACCTGTCCAAACTAGGCTACAAATATTAGAGAAATACTTTAATTCCGCTTTCATATCCCAGATTGAGCCGAAAAGGGTGGATGAAGCATTGTCGGATCCGGATTGGATCTTGGGAATGCAAGAAGAGTTAAACCAGTTTGAGAGTAACAAAGTCTGGTACCTAGTCCCTAGACCGAAAGATCAACCGGTCATTGGAACAAGATGGATATTCAGAAATAAACTCAATGAAGACGGTTTGGTCACGAGGAACAAAGCTAAATTAATGGCACAAAGATATAAACAGGAAGAAGGCATTGATTTTGAAGAATCATTTCCTCATGTAGCTAGGATTGAAGCCATTAGGATTTTTCTAGCCTTTGCTGCTTTCAAAAACTTTAAAGTTTTTCAAATGGATGTTAAAAGTGCATTTTTAAATGGTGACCTACGTGAGGAGGTATATGTTGAACAACCACCCGGTTTTAAAAATGCTGACCTGCCTAATCATGTATACCGCCTAAATAAAGCACTGTACGGTTTAAAACAAGCTATTAGAGCTTGTTATGATACACTAACCGAATTTCTGTTAAATCATGATTTCACCATAGGTTCAGTGGATAAAACCCTATTTAAATTTAAGAAAAAGGGACATATCCTACTCGTTCAAATATATGTGGATGATATCATTTTTGGATCAACCGATCCTAAGTTGTGTGATAAATTCTCAACCTTGATGACTAACAAATTTGAGATGAGTATGATGGGAGAATTAAGCTTCTTCCTAGGCCTTCAGGTTAAACAACTCGAAGGAGGAACCTTCATAAGTCAACCCAAATACACAAAGGAACTTCTGAAGAAATTTGGGATGGACACATGCTCATCCGCTGCTACACCAATGAGCTCATCAATTAAGTTGGACAAAGATGATGACGGTCAGGCAGTAGATCTGACCGCCTATCGTGGAATCATCGGTTCACTCCTATACCTGACAGCAAGTAGACCGGACATACTATTTGCAGTCGGAGTGTGTGGAAGATTTCAGGCTAATCCCAAACAATCTCACTATACAGCCGCTAAGCGAATCCTGAAATATCTAAAGGGAACCCCTGAAGTCGGTCTGTGGTATCCGAAGGACTCATCTTTTAATCTTACAAGTTACTCTGATGTAGACTATGCAGGTTGTCAAGTTGACAGAAAAAGTACCAGCGGAACATGCCAATTCCTAGGTGACCGGCTTGTTTCATGGAACAACAAAAAGCAAACGTCGGTTGCTACGTCAACCGCAGAGGCTGAATATCTAGAAGTCGGAAGTTATTGTTCACAACTACTATGGATTCAACAACAACTAAAGGATTTCGGTATCACCGCCGAAGAATCTCATATCTTCTGTGACACACAAGTGCCATAGCAATCACGTACAATCCGATTTTACACTCTAGAACCAAGCACATCGACATAAGGCATCACTTCATTCGGGAACATGTCATGCTGAAGCATATCCGGCTGGAATACGTATCAACAGAACAACCAGTAGCCGATATCTTCACAAAGCCTCTGCAGGAAGCTAAGTTTTCTCACTTCAGAAACATTCTCGGTTTAACCGATATTAATCAACTCATTTCTTAAACCTCTAATCTCTAAAAGGGAAAATCGGTTCGGACAGACAAAACCGGCAATTCTTCCTAAAATGTCGGAAACCGAATTTACCATCGTATTTATTGAAGAACTGCTATGTCTATCAGTCACAGTAAACCGACCGGTTACTTAGTGCTTACACTAATTAACCGCATCGGGACCAATGACTGAAAATCGACCGGTTTGAATATAATATATTCTGGATTATTTCGATTCCGAACAAATATGGAACAACTGTCTGTGTTTAGATGTATCTGTTCTTAAAAGATACCTTTTCAAAACAAAATAGTCATACCTCAAAAGACGTGAAGATATGATATCTTTCACCGTCTAGACCTATGACTCACACCTTAGGCTGTAGACATACCTAATTCATGCAAAATGCTCTATCCTATGATTAATAAACTAAATTAACTGCTACCCACTGGATAATACTATCACCCCTCAACTAATATATAATTTAGATGGACATCAACCAAATATTCACAAATATCAACTTATCATCTCACTAAGACAAAATGTCTCAGTTCCAAAGCATTCTCCAAGTTGATTTTGATTCTACTCAAGGGACAAAACACTATGAGATATTCAAAATGATCAAATCTCTAGAAGACATCGGTCTGAAACCCTTCTTAGATGACAAACATGTCATCTTCCCTAAGACCGTACTCGAATTTTTCCACAACGCAAGGGTCTTCCGTGGTACTCCATACTTTGATACCTTCATACAATCTAGGATTGGAGGAACCGTGTTTGATTTTTCTGAGCGTGATTTTGCTAGATGTTTCGACCTTCCGAAGCAAGGTCTTACCGATCTGAATGTTCCGAACGAACTAAAGGCCGAAATCTCTTTGAACTTCTCTCGATCGAACCGTCCGGTCAGTGACTACGGAGCTCGGTCATCATTGAGGGCTGAATACCAGCTACTCAATGACATCATCGGTCGGGCCATCCTAGGAAAGGATGTCACGAACACCTACTACGCTACCGTCTTGAATATCATGACCGCTATCACAACTGATACTCCGGTCAATTGGTCCAGGGTGTTGTTCGACATCCTAATCTGGATGATCACCACTCGTCATACCGGTTTCATTCCCTAGATCAGCTCCCTACTCATGGAACTTGGGGTTCTACTATGTCCGAGCGAGGGGCTGAACCAGTCCCAAGTCATGATTAGGGAATCCGCGGACTCTTTCTATGAGCGATTTGAGAAGGCCTGGAAGAAGAACTGACCCCTCACCTCCAACGGAAATTAGTCACTCCCTCTTACAACCGATCATTTTGCTGTACGCACCGGTTGTATTTTTAACCTACCCGATTATGTCTCGTTCGGTTTCACTTATGTTTCTCAGTTTATTGTAATCCGATCTTCCTTAATGAAATTTTAGTAACGTTTGAATTCCAACAACATGGGAAATTACACAAACCTAATTACTTCCCAACTAGATTCTCAGCATCGGTCTCCGCAACCGGTTAAAAAGTAATCCCTTCCCAATGCGTTTTTGAAAATATAAATATTCCCAACATTAATAAGACAAAACGGAATATCAACATTAAATGCTCAAACTTTCCCTCCAATTTCAAATCTATTTAAGAAACCTCTCCTTCTCACTTCGACACACTTTCAAACAACTTATAATTTTTCAAACTCTTTCTCTCTTAGCAAGATTTGAAAATGTCTAATCGCACTCTAAGGAATTATCTATGCATCGACTTCGATTCTGTCCTCAACATGGAGGATGTTGAAGTAAGGGAGATACTCTTTGAATCCCTTAACGACACCGGTCTTCGCGATTTCCTCGAAGAATCCGGACCTCTATTTTACCCAGAGGTGTTGGAGTTTTTCGATAATGCAGCCATGCTCGGCGATGTCATTACTTCCGTCGTGAAAAACCATATTATCATTCTTCCCGAGAACGGATTCGCTGGGATGTTCAATCTGCCCACTGAAGGGTTCTCCGACTTCCCATCCCTGGTGGGCAGTGCAGCAGTTGACTATGCTGAAATGTTCTCCGGCACCGAAGTGCCGGTGGAGAAGTACGGCCTGAAAGCCAGACTCGCCCCTCACATCCAACTCCTGCATGAGATCGTCAACCGGTCGATCATATGCCAATCCCCAAACCAAAACTATTCCAAGAAGACTTTTGATATGATGACCTACATCGTCAGCCATACCCCCATCAACTGGGCGTCAGTCATCTTCAACAACTTGAAGACCATGGTCGAAACAAAGAAAGGTTTTGGCTATGCTCCCCACCTGAGCGGATCCTTCGGACCTACAATCCAAATCTTGGACCGGGTACCCCGGTGAACCTCTCGAATGTCCTCAACGAGGAGGTGGTGGATGACAAACATTCTAAAATGATCGTTATGTAATTTTCTATTTCTTTTGTGTACCTCAAACCGATCTTTGTATCGGTATCAATTATGTCTTTCTTATTCAATCAAATGATCATTTAAATTACTATGTCCGAAAATCGGTTCAAAATCGCAAAGTTAAAATATCGGTTTAAATGCTCAACCGGTTAAAATCGCTAACTACTTTCCTAAATCACCGGTTAAATAACCGATTCACTAATAATCGGTTACAAAAATAACTGCATTAAATGTTTCCCGCTCAACGCTTTCCCGCCCAAATTTGCCGCCCAAAGTAACTTTGGAGGGAAATTTCCCGCCCGTTCCTAATGTGACGGTTCACGGCGGTTTGCATTCCAATCCGCGACTATAAATACCCCTCTCAGTCATTTTATTTCTTTCTTCCGCGAAATCGCTTTCTCTCTCTAGTACTCAAATGTCTTCAAAGCTCTCAATCTCTCGATCTTTCAGTCTCTCTAAGTCAAAATGGGTCGCGAATCTGTGCTCTTTATTCACATCTTTCAAGTAGATTTTGAAGAAATTCGATCCAACGGATTGAGGGAGGCTAAACAAATGCTAGATCTAATTTCTTCCTCCGGTCTTGAACACTTTCTGAGCGGACCGTTCATCCTGTATCAAGATGCGGTCATGGAATTTTTCCAAACCGCCGTACACAGCGAAGGAACTATATCTGCAAGAATAGGCGGAAAACCGTTTCGACTCACAATGGAGTCGGTTGCTGAGGTTCTCCGCTTACCGACAGAGGGGAGCGACTTCTCGGTTCTTACAGACGAGGATACATTCCAAGTGATCTGCCGCGATGTCTCGGATACCGAAGAACCGATAGCAGTGTCCGGTAAGAAAACCTCCTTCAAACCGGAATATAGGCCACTTTGCGAGATTCTCACAAAGTCGGTTCAAGGAAGGGGAGGCAACTACGATAGCCTCACCCGCTCTAAGATTGAGATGATAGCCGGTTTGGTCAACGACATTAAAATCAACTAGGAAAAGATAATTTTCTCCAACTTATGTGAAATGGTGGATCCATCTTCAAAATGGTCATGGGGATACGCCGTTTCACTTGGAAAGCTAATGCGCCACTTTAATGCCGAAACCGGCCCGGGCGTTTTTACGCCTCCCAACAAAATCATAAAATCCCATCACTTTCTGAAACCGGAGGACAAACCGGGCAAGACAAAGGTCTCCTCCAACAAACAATCAAAACCCTGAAGGAAACCGCAGCCTAGAAAGAAGAAGGCTTCGACGGGTGAACAGTCCAGAAGCAAAGCGGTTCCGCGACAGTCCGGGTTGGCTAATATTCAGACCGACACCCCTAATCTGGAGAACTCGGCATCAAGCTCTAGACGGACTATCTCTCACAACATCGAGGAGAATCAGTTCAAAGGGAAGGAGAATGTGGTCGAAGAACAATCGGCCAGAAATGATGATGTTGACACCGGTTCAGCCGGGCAACCGGAAAGAATTGAAACCGCGGACGGAAATGTTCGGCAACTGGGAGAGGAACTCGTCTCCCAAATAATGGAGCAACTTTACGATCAGACTCACATTGCGAGCGATGTCTATTTTCAATGTGCTCTGAATCGGCAGGAAATCCTCTATGCCAACATGTTACCGGAGCATCCCTCCGACCGGAGATATGAGAAGCTGATTGTGATGGAAACGGCGGTGCTCAATCTTACAAAAGTTAAGAGCGTGGTGACCGCTCTTTGAAGAGGTAAGATGGTTGAACCGCATGCCCGATTGTTAGAACTCACCGGCCATATTCGACATCTTCGTGAAAAGCATATCCCTGGGACGGAGGAATCCCAGTTCGAGGTCTTGGTGCTGGAAATGATAATGGATAAAGGAAACCGCGACAAAATCTATCTGGTTAATTGAGTCCACCGATGAAAAGCTGGACTCCGCGGTTAAACGACTTACGGCCGTTAAGGAAAACTACGGCTTGACCGATCTTCTGTACGGCTCCACGTCTGAAAGAACTGCAAAGTTAGAGACCGGTCTTGCTCACACCAATCAACAAGTCGGTTTAATAGATCTACACCTAATATCAATAGATCAAAGGCTGAAAACTGTTGAAGAGGGTCTGTCTCAATTCGGTGTCCAGGCCGGACCCATACTTGAAAGAATGGCAACGCTTAAAGAGAAGCATGCCAAAACCGAAGTCGATCTAATGGCGGTCTCCGAACAGATGGCGGAGATGATAGCGGCCAAGTTAGTAGCCGATGAAGCGCTTGTAAAAGCGAACGAGATCGCGGCCCAAAAGATTCAAGAGGCCGACGACGAGCGAGTACGGCTTCAAAAGGAAACAGAACAAGTGGATGCAAACCTGGCCCAACATGTACAAAGAGTAGAAGATGCTGCACCGGCCCAAGCGGTTCAAGAAAATGAGAATGCAGCTCGGCTACTCGACCAACAGCTAGCATTCGAAGAGATCGCCAATGCACACAAGAAATCGAAGGCGGCTGCTCCATCAACCGGACCGGTCACCAGAAAAAGAAAGGCATCTTCCAAGAGGGCAGCGATTACAAAGCTATTGAACAACATTACTGAACCGGCTACTGCTCTTCCAATCAACCCGGTTTCACAAGAAGATGCAGAACTCGAGGAAGATGTCGTACCGCCGCTCAAAAGAACGTGGGGCATCGAAGCGATTCCACTTAGATCGGTTCTGTCACCAATCTCACCATTCACCGGGACCTCGGGCGGTCAAGGATCTTCCTCCAGACCTGGCGCCGATCCCTGCAATCCGGGAAAGGGAATGATGACCGACTACCTACGGGAAAAGTTTATGCCGCCTAGGAAGAGGGGATAGAAGTTTTTATTTATATATTGCTTATGTTAATTTCAGTATACTTTTATATATATAAAGTACTTTTGGAAACTGGCCTACATTTTAATTCTTACATGGTTTTGAGTATTTTAAATAAAATAATCAAAAAGGGAGAAATTGATAAGATAAAATTTTTCTTCAAAATTTTTCTCAAATTTTTCCAAATTTTGTTCGAAAACGTTTTCTAAGTCTTTTCCAAAAATCCGGTCAAATAAACTATTAAAAAAACCGGCCTACATTTTAATTCTTACATGATTTTGAGTATTTTAAATAAAATAATCAAAAAGGGAGAAATTGTTAGACAAAATTAGACCGGTTAAATAGAACTAAACAAAAACAAACTTCCTGTGCAGGATCGGTTAAAGAACCAGGATCGGTTAAAGAACCAGGATCGGTCAAGTAATCCAACCGGTCAAGTAATCCAACCGATCAGGAAAATAAGACCGGCTAGAAGACAAGGTAAAAGATGTAACCAAAACCGGAAGTCATCCGGTTAACCTGAAGCTATGAAAAACCTGAAGTCATCCGGTTAACCTAAACAATCGGTGGACATCCTAAACCGAAATGCATCCAACCAGAAAACCGATGAAGAAGCTACTTAGAGAAAGAAGCCAAGAACATCAAACTCAGTACAATCTACAAATCGGTGCAAACAGATACTTTGAGTATCTGCGGAAGATGATACCAAAGGAACATATTGTAACATTGCCATATCCATACAAGTCTGAGGATACTCTGCAGGCTGCAGAAGACCGCCTGAAGAGATCTTTCCCTTCTGGGATAAGTCAGAGGCGCAACCTTCCAGGTACATGCCACTGTCCAACCGACAGTTGCTATATTAAGTAAAAGACAAACCTAACCAGTTTGACCTACGCATTGGAAGCCTAAACCGCCAGGTCTGAAACACTGAACCTCTGTTGAACCAATCAGATTCAAGGAGAAGAAATGTGACCGTTGGCACATTTCACCTGTAAAAGAAGGAGCTGAAGAGGAGTATATGCAGTTACAAGAGTTACCAGTCCTAGTAGTTACAACAACCCAAGCTATAAGTTGCGTTTATCTCTCTAAGATTTAAAAGTCTAAGTGTGCCTTTGATGTAAGATTACAATTTCGGTGAGAATTGTGCGAGTATTTATCGAGCAGCAAATAAGTCTCGAACGGATATTGTGGTTGTGTATTCCTTAGTGAATATCTTTCTCGCGGTTTTGAGAAGAAGGGGTGACGTAGGAGTTTTATCTCCGAATATCCATAAAAACCTGTCTTGTTCTTTACTTTCTGCCGAGTTTACATTCTAACTGATTTATACTAACCGACTCATACCGCCCTAACCGATTAAATATTACCTAAACCGATTTACTAAATCCCAAACCGACCCACTAAACTCCAAACCGACTTTATCCAAATCCAGCCTTATTCATCCCGTGTACGTATTGCTTCAGTCTAAACAAACCACTTCCGTACTTAAACTCGGTTCAAGGGTTTGTGACATCCTGTGTAGTATTGAAGCCCGGTGTTAATCTCTAACCGGATTAAACACCAACCGTTGAGTGAAAGGCGCTAACCGGCCAGACCTCGGTTCCCCAGCCGCGATCTAGATCCTAACAGATTGGTTAAAGGGGGGCGGTTTTCAGCAGTTTGAGGGGAGTTTTTGAGTTTTCTAGAGGGAGGTTCCAACTAGATTATGGAGAGAGAAAAGAGTAGTTCCATTGAAGATTGCTTAAAGAATTCCATTCCTGGAGGCTATGTTCCGTCGAGGAAGAAGGTAGAGAGAACCAAATCATCCGAGGAAAGATCTGATTCCTTTCTCAGTCAAAGAGAAGTACAAACATCACAGTCACTACCTTGATTTTCCTACAATTACACGATGAAGAACAAGACAACGATTCAACCATGGATGTACTGTGATTCTTGGCCTCGTGTGTCGCGTGGGAAGATCAGAAGATAGTATTAGAAGCCTACAGAAGAAGAAGGATTCAATTGAGAAGAAACAAAGAAATAAACGCGAAGAACAGTCTACCTGAACTTCCTACGCTATCGGCGAATTCAGTTCTTCCTTTTTGTCTGCTCTCTTTCTTCATTCAGGTAAACCTCTAAACTGAACAATGTTCTTGAGATATTGATTGGAGGCATCTGTTATGAATACCGATGCCATTTGATGATTAAGAAATGTGATTATAGTCTGTTTCATTAGGATTTCAAGTAGTTTTTTTATTTGCTGCTGTAGTTAACATCATTCGATTGAACGCTTGGCTGATGGAGATTTGATTGGGATTAACTAAGAATTAGTTTAAAGTCTGGAATTCCCTCTGTTCATAAACTTCATTTCCATTTGATTGTTAAATTCTGATCACAGGTTCATTCTGCCATATTATGTTTGCTCTTTCTTTTGATTTCACTTCTGTGATGATTTGATTAAATCCTTGCTGGTAGAATACTGGATTAGGCTTAATTAGGATTGAGAACGTGATTAGAGCAAACTCTGTCTCAAAATCACAGTTTCATCTAGTTGAAACTGTGAATATCTTATTAGCTGAAAAGAAGAACAACCTGGTTCTTTAACTGTTCTTTGTTTGGTATCTCATCATCGAAGCATCGAAAGGCGACCCCAGCGTGCACGTGAGCTCCCAGAATTCAGATGGATTGTTGTAGATTCGACGAGTAGGACGGACCGTCGTGATGTCGTCTTCAAGCGAGGATTGGTCGCAGGCGCATGACTCGCCGGAAATCGCCTGGCCGGAGGAGAACGGAGGACCGACTGGGGTTCTGCTTTTATTTTGTTATGTTTGGTTTCCTCCAACTTCTGTTGAACTTGTAAAGAGTCCCCTGGGCCTCTTTTATTTTAAATATACATAGATACTTTAATTTCGAATTAATTATTTAATTCGAAATTAAAGTAGTCCTAAACTCTTTCCTTCCTTTCAGTTGAGTCCCTGGGCTTTCTTTTCTTTCTATTTTGATTTAGAATTTTAAAAAACCAAAAATAAAATAAACTTAAGGTCCTGTTTGTTTTTCAGATTTAACAAACAACTTTAAAATGAGGATTCAAACATCCAAACCACTTTCAAAATTTCTCAAATTTTCCCAAAAATTCAAAAATGTTATTTTCTTTAAATATAAAATTTTCTCGGAATTTTCGGGACCCATTTGAAAAAATTTCCATCTTTGCTACGTCATGTCGAGAGTTCTATAACTCCGAAAATTCCAAATTTGATTCTTGTGAGCTTCTAATAATAGTTTTAACTAGCTTATGAAATTTTTGGGAGTTTTGGGAATTATTTTTGAAAATCACTCGTTTTAACGTGTTGCACTCGGAGTTCTCTTTAACTCTAAAAGTTTTAAACTGGGAAACACTTGGGACCTTAAGTTAATCCACTCTCTTCTCTCCTTTGAGCAAAAGAATAAAATTCTAGTCCTCCAATCGAATTGTTATTCTCCTCATCTATCCTCATTTGATCTTTCTCGGGAATTCTGATTCTCATTTTTCTTTGAAAATGTTGCTCTATGTCTTACAATGCTCTTTGATGCCTTTCAATGCCTTTTAATATTG
This sequence comes from Impatiens glandulifera, assembly GCF_907164915.1. NCBI lineage: Eukaryota > Viridiplantae > Streptophyta > Magnoliopsida > Ericales > Balsaminaceae > Impatiens > Impatiens glandulifera. The sequence goes on from NW_025919335.1 coordinate 93,876, forward strand.
TTCAATGCCTTATCCTTGTTAAATACCCCATGAATAGGATTAGCCCCTTGTAAAAATGATTAAGATTTTCTCACACAAGCAAAAGAGTTCTGAACTCAGAACGAAAACGTAATAACCCTTCAAACATCATATGGCCAATTATTTAGGAGTAGAGACTGTTTGTAAAGACATGCGTATAGGACATAGCGTCGTAGGCCCTTTCCTAATATGTAACCAAACACCGAACTCTTAAAACGAATCTCTGATTTTTTCTTTTCTTTAGTTTCTTTGGAAAGTAAACTAAAGTGGCCTCTAAAGTCAATTAGATCGATACATTCGCGAGTGTGTCTATTTAAAACTTGTACGGGCCAATTCAATTCGATAAAGGGAGCGTATGCCAATTAAAAAAAAGTGCATACGCGCCAGAAAATGGAAGGGAACGAAATGAACGTGTACAAAACGAAACGAAAGAAATTATGTGCAATAAGGACAATTGATGTCTTAGAGTTGATACATGCGGACATTTGTGGGCCAATTTCTCCATCTTCTTAGAATGCATACATATTTTTAATTCATGAAAAATCACAAGTATTGGGTGTGTTCAAATTATTTAAAATTGAAGTTAAAAACCAACTCAATAAAAGAATAAAGAAATTCAAATCTGACCATGGTGGTGAATATTACGGTAAATATGATGGTTCATGTGAACAATGTCTAAGACCTTTTACCAGATACCTAGAGGAGTGTGAGATTTTCCCACAATACACCATGCCTAGTTCATATAGAATGAATGGTGTGACTGAAAGACGTAATTGCACTCTTAAGGACATGGTAAGGAGTATGATTAGTCATTTGACTTTATTAGGAGCCCTATGGGAAGAGGCACTAAAGACGTCAGCCTATATTTTAAATAGAGTACCAATTAAAATAAGTACTATAACACCTTATGAGCTTTAGACTAGTCGTAAACCTAATTTAAAATAGTTTCATGTTTGGGGATGTCATGTTGAGCCAAGTCCTTATAGGCTGAACGAAAGAAAATTTGATCTCAAATAGTCAATAGTTATTTTATTGGGTACTCTGAACGATCAAGGGGATATAAATTTTATGATCCAAAGTTAAAAACAATTTTTGTGACAGGAACTGCAATATTTTTGTGAGGATATTGAGTTTGATGGGAGAAATGACTTTATCTTTGAAGATAATTTGGATTTAAGAATTCCTATTGAGGAAGACTTGATTCAGATCCAAATGCTTTTGATATTGATATGGATTTTATTCCTATTGATGATCAAGTTCAAAATCAAGATCAACAAGATATTATTGATCAAACTCATGAAAATCAAACTCAACAACCTCAAGATCAAGTGCTTTTAAGACAATCCACTAGAGAAAGGAGAACTATTATATCAAATAATTACATAGTTTTTCTTCAAGTAAATAATGATAGTGGTATAAAATGGAAGATGACCCTATGAGATTCTAACATGCCATGAATGATACTAATTCTGAAAAGTGAATTTGTACAATGAACAAAGAGTATAAATCTATGCAAGAAAATAAAGTTTGGGAACTTGTCTCATTACGAGAAGGAAAGAAACCTATTGGTTGTAAATGAATTTTAAAATTAAACGTGATTCAAAGGGTAATGGTTACAAATATAAGGCTCGTCTTGTAGCAAAAGGTTATTCTCGAAAGGAAAGGATTGACTTTGAATTTACATTTTCTCTAGCTTCATCGAAGGACTCTTTTAGGACAATCATGACATTCGTTGCACAGTTTGATATGGAGATTCACCAAATGCATGTAAAGATATCGTTATTCAATGGAGATATTGAAGAAACAATCTATATGATGCAATCAAAAAACTTTGTGTCGGGAGACTCAAAGAATATGGTATGTAAATTGAGAAAATCCATTTATGGGCTCAAACAAGCTTCTCGTCAATGATATCACAAATTTCATCAAATTATTATCTCATTTTGTTTCGAGGTAAATGTCGTTGATGAATGTGTGTATTAGAAATTTATTGGGAGTGAACATATTTTTTTGGTTTTGTATGTTGATGACATACTACTTCCCACAAATGATTTAAGCATATTATATGAAACCAAAAAATATATATCAAAGAATTTTGAAATGAAAGATCTAGGCGAAACTTCTTTTGTATTAGGAATCCAAATACATCGAGATCATTCTTGAATTATATTTGGGTTATCTCAAAGAATCTATATTGATACAATGCTTAAAAGGTATGGAATATTTGATAGTAAACCTTTAAGTACCCTTGTCTCTAAAGGAGATAAATTTAGTCTATATCAATGCCTAAAAGGAAATCTTGAAATTGAAGAAATGAAATCAATTCTCTATGCTTCGATTATTGGGAGTTTGATGTAAGCTTAAGTATGTACGCATCTTGATATTACATATATCATTGAAGATTTCGACAAATATCTTAGTAACGTAGGATTAGATCATTGGAAAGCAGCCAAAAGGGTTATGAGATTGTAAACATGAAAATTTGACATACCCTAATTTATAAATAATATTATTAATTTATAATAATATTAAAATAATATTTTGAATTTTTAAATTCAAAATAACCCCAAAAGAGATTAAAAATCAAATTAGTGTTAATTATTGTTATAATTAAACCCTAATTAGAAAAATTAAATAAAAATCCAAAAAATAATTTGAGGTTAAAATTTTGTATTTATTTTACTCAAATTAAACCCAAAAAGTGGTTGAAATTATTTAATTATAATTTAAAACATAAATTATATATAATTTATCTAGGGCTGCAAATGAGCCGAGCCGAACTCAAGTTTGTTGGAGCTCGAGCTCGACTCGAACTCAAGCTCGAATGAACTTATAAATTTGAGCTCGAGTTTGACTTGACAATATTATCTACAAGCTCGGCTCGACTCAAAAATTGAATACTCAAGCTCGAACTCGGACCAAATTTATTTGTAAAATTAAAATATCAAACTTTCATACATATTAAACATTTAAAACATGATATTTCAAAATTAAAATATGAAACAATCATAACTATTCAAAATTCTAAAACATGATAATTCAAAACATTAAATCACCATTACTAATCAAAATTCTTAAACTCAAAATTCTTAAACTCAAAATTCTTAAACTCAAAATTCAAAAATCAAAGAAGAAAACTATATAAATTGTTTGAACATTCAATATATTAATCCTTTTTAAATAATGTTCTTAAATCATAGCACACGTACAACTACCTGTATTCAATAATATGAAATATTTAATCTTAAAAATAATTAATATAAAAAATAAATGTTAAAATAAATAACTAAAATTTAACTTACTTTAAGAGGAGGTAGATACCGGCAACAAAATTTCTTAGTATATCTTCTCTTTCTGAAAAAGTGAAAAATCAATTAAATAGGTGATAAAATTCAGTATGTAACATAAGAATTTAATAATAAAACTTACTTTAATCTTTTTTTTTTCATTCCATTTATATGTCGATGTCAATCACCCACACAAATTAGAGTTTGCATTGTATTCGTAGATATAAGCTAAATAACAAATAATGTTTTCGATTTATTACCTTGATATGTTTTCTATTAGATATTATTATATATATTTAAATTATTTGGGTGCAAGTGTA